>NW_006949715.1:0-5514 GCF_000164805.1 Carlito syrichta | reverse complement strand
TTGGAGAAATCTCCATACCAATTTCCATAGAGGTTGTATTAACACCAACAGTATATAAGCGTTCCCTTTTCACTGCATCTATGCCAACATCTATTGTTTTTCTTTTTAAAAATTATTTAGTAATGGCCATTCTGACTGGTGTAAGGTGGTCTCTCATTGTGGTTTTAATTTGCATATCCTTGATGATGAGTGATGTTGAGCATTTTTTCTTTTTTTTTTTTTGAGTTGAAGTCTCACTCTGTCGCCCAGACTGGAGTGCAGTGGCCGCTCCCGGCCACCGCAGCCTCAACCTGCTGGGCTCCTGTGATCCTTCTGCCTCAGTCTTCCAAGGAGCTGGAATTACAGGCATGCGCTACCATGCCTGGCTGATTTTTTGATTTATCGTAGAGATGAGGTCTCACTGCCCAGGCGAGTCCCGAACCCGCAGGCTCAGGCAATCCACTCACCTCAGCCTCCCAAAGGCGCAGGATTACAGGCTGAGCCACCAAGCCTGGCTGAGCATTTTTTCATATGTTTGTTGGTCATTTGTACATCTTTTTTGAGAGATGTCTGTCCATGTCATTTGCCCATTTTTTAATGGGGCTATTTGCTTAATTCTTGCTGACTCTTTTAATGTTCTTTGCAGATTTTGGATATTAGTCATTTTTCAGATGTGTAGTTTGCAAATGTCTTCTATTCTGTAGGATATCTATTTACTCTATCTATCTATTATTATTACTGTACAATTATTCGTTTAATTAAGTCCCACTTGTTTAATTTTGGTTTTGTTGCATTTGCTTTTGGGATCTTAGTCGTAAATTATTTGCCTAGGTCAATGCCCAGAAAAATTTTTCCAGGGTTTTCTTCTAGGATTTTTATGGTTTCAGGTATGACTTTTAAGTTTTTAATCCATCTTGAGTTAAGATAAGAAATAGGGATCAAGTTTCACTTTTCTTCATGTAGCTATTCAATTTTCCAGCACCATTTGTTGAACAGGGTGTTCTTTCCCCAGTGTAAGTTTTTGTATGTTTTATCAAAGATCAGTTGGCTGTGGGTGTTTGAGTTTATTTCAGGATTCTCTTTTCTGTTCCCTGGTCCATGTGTCTGCTTTTGCACCCATACTGTGCTGTTTTGGTTACTACAGTCTTGTGGTATAATTTGAAGTCAGGTAATGTGACACCTCCAGCTTTGTTCTTTTTGCTTAGTATTGCCTTAGCTATTCAGCTCTTTTTTGGTTCCATATGCATTTTAGGATTTTTTTTCTAATTCTGTGAAAAAACTATGTTGTACTTTGATAAGAATTACACTGAATCTGTAGATTATTTGGGGTAATATGGTCATTTTAACAATGTTGATTTTTCTAATCCATGAGCTTAGGATGTTTTTCCATTTGTTTGTGTCCTCTACAATTTCTTTTGTTGGTGTTTTGCAGTTCTCCTTATAGAGATCTTTGATCTCCTATCTCAGCCTGAAGTTTTTCTGGCTTGTGTTTCCTTCTAAAATTCTGTTCAACAGACATGCCACAAGCATATTTGCTTAGGCAATGACCTTAAAAACTGAGCTACTGTTAAGAGACTTTGCATAGCCATGCACCCTCATGAGATAAGAGGAAGAGAGTACACAACTTATATTCTTGTTATGTTAAAGCATGCTGACTATGAAAGAAGAATAAGTATGGTGAGATTACTGTTCTGTTTATTCCCTTCTTCCACTGATGGGGAGGCCACAACGCCTGTCTGTACTCAAGGAAGCTCACTCATCTGATGATCTGTGTACATCATACCACTTTGTCACATGTGAGAGAAAAGGCTTGGAAGAGCTAGTCCTTATTCCTCAACAGGGAATGTTAAGAATAGAGCGAATAGAAAAACTTTTGGGTTAAGATGACTTTGTTCTGAAACTTTGCAAAATTCCAAGTCAGACCCAGGGAAGGAAAGTTGATATAAAAACAAAGTGGCACTTGGTACCCTAGTATAGATTTATAACTCAGGTGTATCCACATGCCTGCATTGTAGAAATTTCTAGACAGATGTGTCCACAGACCTATAAATGTCTGTTTCATGACTAACCAGATATTCAGAGGAAGGTGTCATTATGAGCAAGCTGTTAAGCACCCCAATGTGGTTAACACTGCAAAGCAAGATGGGTATGCATGTTTTCAAACAACTTTCAAAGAACGGCCACAACCTACTAAGACCCCACTGTCCTAGATGAAAGCATCACACATTGACTCAGTATTCTATCTTGCATTTTTCCAAAGGGTTGCCCCACTCTACACTTACAAAGGGGCATTCCTAGGTATGGTATGTCTCCATTTTTTTCTTTATTAACAGTTATTGAAGAGGCCATACTTGTGGTGCCAACAATAGCATCCAGGTTGGGATTTGTCCTAACTGCTGGTTTTGTTGAGCAGGATGGAGTTGCTGTTGACAGCAATCCCTGACAGCATTACATGGTGTATATAGACATGCAGAATGCCTAGTGCCTCTCTGAGGAAATCCCATGAACAGCTGATTTCCCTGCAAAGGCCCAACCAGCCCCTCAAAACCACACCACAGGAAAAAAACATGCAGCTTCCAGCTCTGACACTCACTGGCATTTGTTTTCTTATTTAGTCCTGGAGGGCTGTGGTGTTCTACCACCACAGACACACTGTGTGGGTCTCTGACCACTTGCCTGCTGGCCTTAGACCTGCGCTCTGAGGACGAGTGGCCAGCACCACGTTGTCCCTTGTGGCTGTTCTCCAGCAGATGTCCCAGCATCACTGCACCGCAGTCTGCCTCTTCCTCATAGGCCAACTCATCTTGGCTCATCACATTCATGCTGACTCTTCAGGATCCCGTTCAAATGTTGCTTATGCTAGAAAGTGACCCAGATTCTCCCAGAAAGGAAGGTGATCACTTATCTCCATTGAAATGCCTCTGTCAACATTTCACTTCTCTAGCTATGTGTTTATGTTTCTGAACACGCTCTTCAGATGGTCAGGTACTCCACTACAAATGCAAGGTTTTCCTCCTGGACACCAGTCAACTTCACTCACTGCTCACCCTCAGGGTCCACGGAAAGTTTATAATAAATGGATGGAGGCAACAACATGCTCAAACTCACCTTATGACCGCAATTGCCTCAATCTGTGGTCTATTCTCAAAAATCAGGTATGGTATCCAGTCACTTATATCGACATAAAAAGTGCTCTTCACAACCTTAAAAAATAGTATTGTTTAATTCATTTTTGTTGCAAGAAAATGGACTCTAATAGGAAAAGCTTCCTTCAGATTATCCACCTGTTTTTTGTTTAATTAAGGATTAAAAACATGCAGCGTATGGGCTGATGGTGTGTTTGGACTTCTCACACAAACACTTGCTTCTGTAAAAATGCATCTCATGGCATCTAGAATGTGGTGGCTGTACCTTGCCTCCTCATCCTTGCCCAAGTAAGAAGCAATGGAAGGGAGAGGTCACTCTTATTTTCTACCAAAAACGCCTAGAGTAAGGCTTACCATTCATTTTAGTTTTCAGAGTTTTTGACATTAAAAAGGAGCACAACCATATTTTTAAACACATATGCAAACAACTTTCTCACGTTTTTTTATTCTAATTCCCTTCTGGAGACATGACTTGCCCAAGGTCAAGCTCCATTCTTGAGATCCAGAATTGTGTGAAACAACCCAGACCTTTCAATATGGCCACCTGCGGTCTCTGGTAGTTTACTAGGGTTATAACATGATTTCCTTCACAGGAGAGCTCAGCCGGCAACTGACAAGGGAATTATCAGTGGGTCTGAGTCTGAGTGAAATAGGCATTGTGGCCATGCTTCCCACATGTCTTATCCTCAGCACACCAAGGGGCCATGAATGTGACCAAGCAGGATGTCCTGGACACGCTTCACCTGAGAGATGTCCAGTGACTACTTGTCAGGTTATTTAAGTAATAAAGAAACTTTAATTCCTGAATAAAACCTACACACTCCTTTTAACCCCAACCCTACTCAAACAAAGAATAATAATGAATTGTGCAGTGTGATTCTCCCATCAAAAATTGCATGGCCCTTTTTCTTAAAGTGAGATTTGTTGAGATATGCCTGATGACATTTAAACAATTTAAAATGGCCCACATGCAATAATGGCAAAACTAGCAAAGGCTATTATTCATCCAACATCTTCTACATATGAGATACTGGCTAGGAACTTTAGAAATATTTTCTGGAGGCCAGGCTCGGTGGCTCAGCCTGTCATCCCAGCACTTTGGGAGGCTGAAGTGAGTGGATTACCTGAGCCTGTGGGTTTGAGACCAGTCTGAGCACCTTGGTAAGACCTCATCTCTACAATAAATAAAAAATTAGCTAGACACAGTACTGCATGTCTGTAGTTCTAGCTACTTGGAAGGCTGAGGTGGAAAGATTGCCAGAGCCCAGCAGGTCAATGCTGGATTTGCTGTGAGCATGCCATTGTGCTCCAGCCTGGGCAACAGAGTAAGACTCCAACTCAAAAAAATAAAAATATTTTCTGAAGTCTTGACAATAGCCATGTGTGATAATCCTTAATACATTCTACTTTATAGAAGTGTGAACACAGAGTCACCCATTCGGTGAGGAGCTGAAATCCAAATCTGTTTATTCATGCCACAATATCACAGCTAAGATAAATTACTCTGACATGTCCTAGCTGCAAGACTAACTCCAAGAAGACTCAAGAAACTGTATACACAGAACACCTCACACATGCCAACCAACGTCCCCCTTGGGCCAAGAAAGCACTGGATCTCTCAGAAGCACCACTGAATTTCACTGTCCAATATATGAACAGAGAAATGCTCTCAAGAAGAGAGAGAAGGAGAGAGACAGAGGGATAGACAGAGAGACAGAGAGGCAGAGACAGAGAGAGGTACAGATAAAGAGAGAGTTTGTGTTTTAACATAAGAAAAACAAGATTGCCAGGTGAGGTGATGGGTGGGGGAATCTGTTCTCTGATTTTGCCCCAGTCAGAGGAGCTGTTATGGTACTCCGGAAAAGACAGTGCTCATGTGTGGGGCTCGGGGTACCCAGCACCTGTCCCTGAAACTGAACTGTGATCACCGCTCTGGCTCATTAAAAGTGCTGTGTTTTGCTCAGAGAGATTTGAGGTTATTCATAAATAATTCAGTGCCACTAGAAGGACAAAAACATTTGTGAAAACATTGCACTTCCATCAAGCATATTAAATGCCCACGGACCATCAAGTGTTCTCCTGGGTGTCGGATCAGCACAATACTGGGTTAGGTCAAGAGAAAGCCCAAGTCACCATTACAGAGTATTCTCAGCTCTTGAGATAAGAGAAAAAGGTGAACTACCTCACCATACTCAGGGATTGCAAAATGAATAACACACAGACTTTGACAAAAGATGGAAAGCATTCCATGCAAAAGGAATATGGAGCAAACTGGAAAAAGGGCAAAAGTCGAGTTACTCTTAATGAAATATATGGGTAAAGTCATTCATTTGAAAGTGTCTAAAACCCCAGGGTGTATGAGGCTATCACTCCCCCTGCTCATGCCCTC
>NW_006949714.1:0-877 GCF_000164805.1 Carlito syrichta | reverse complement strand
TGACACTACAAATTCTTATCTCAGTCTCTTCCTGTGATACTATCTCCCCATGTAAATGCTATGTAAATCCCTAATCATAATTCAAGATTCCACCATACACTGCTTTCTGTTAAGTCTTCCACAATCCTGTTAAGCAATTACACATCCATTTATGCCTGACTGTAACAATTATCACACTGTTCAGTATTTGATTATTTATTCCTCTGTACATATCCTTGATAATGATATGCCTTTCATCCCTATCCCTTAGCATAATTATAATATTTGGAAGGCATGGCAAGACCTTGAAAATCTGGAATACAAAACTTAAGTTCTCAGAAACACACAGAGAAAATAAGAAATTTGTCAGACATATGATCAATGAAAAATGTCAATAAATACTTCTACATATATTAACTCTACAAAAGTATAAAAATGGTAAAGTCTTGACCAAAATAGAAAGCAAAAGGCTACAAATAATGCAAGTCAAGGTAGCTACCCTCTTAAATACACTTGTATGGCATCTGTTTTGTATTGTCAAAAAATATACAAGAAAGGACTTCCAGAATGGTAGAATGAGGACTGCTATAGATCCTCTTTCCAGCAAAAAATCATAATTACCAAAAGTAGAGAAAACTGTAAATACCATTTAATGTCTCAGGAAATTGTCATAAGGGTAGACAACAAATGCTGTAAATTTATTCAAGAAAGTCTACTGAATCTCAGCACGAAGTGAGTCTGTCACATTTGCCTCACAAGTTGCTCTCTATTGTCTCAGTGTGCCAGAAGCTCTATTTCAGGCAGGTGTGGACAAGAACACATGGCACCCTACCTCCCCAGATCCCAGAGTACCATGAAATTTCATTGCTGGAAGGCATTTGTAGGAGTTCGCATCCAT
>NW_006949713.1:0-678 GCF_000164805.1 Carlito syrichta | reverse complement strand
TTCAGTTCTCTGTAGATTCTCAATATAATCTTTGTCAGATGTATAGTTTGCAAATATCTTCTCTCATTCTGTAGGTTGCCTGTTTGCTCTGTTGATTGTTTCTTTTTCTGTGAAGATGATTTTTGGTTTAATTAAGTCCCACTTGTTTATTTTTGTTTTTGCTGCATTTTCTTTTGGGTTTTTAGTCATAAATTATTTGCCTAGGTTGATGTCCAGAAGAGGTTTTACTAGGTTCTCTTCCAGAATTTGTATGGTTTCAAGGCTGAGATTTAAGTCTTTAATCCATGTTGAGTTAATTTTTGTATTGGGGAAAGTTAAGAATCAAGTTTCATTTTTCTGCATCCAATTTTCTCAGCACCAAATTTTCTCAGCACTATTAGTTGAGCATCAATGAAAATTTCCATGCTCTACTGCTGGTACTGTGAATTGTTAGAGACTCTTTGGAATTCATGCAATAATTTTTTGAGTAAACTGATGCCACACGTGCCTTATGACCCAGAAATTCCATTCCTCTGTATATACCCAACATAAATGCAGGTGTATAACCCCAGGGAGATGTGTGTAAGAATGATCCCCCAATCAGAAACAAACCAAATGTAAGAAGAAACAGAATAATGATTAGTAAATCATAATACAACAATGTCAAACAACAGCAAAAATGAATGCACTAAAGTCAGA
>NW_006949712.1:0-772 GCF_000164805.1 Carlito syrichta | reverse complement strand
AAATGTCTTCAGAATTGCTGTCATACAATTTTGTCTAGATGTCTGGGTCATGTGGTTTCATATTTTCTCTGCTAGATATTATAAGGTGTCAGGATTTGTCACAGAACTTATAAAACTATAACCCAGCTTAAAACAAAATTATCTTATACACTATCATTATTGTTGGTTTCGTGTAATGACAAAATACTGAGCTATCATAAATAAATATATATATATATACAATCATAAGGTTCTTACTTAGGTGAATATCTGATATTGACTGGTTATAAAAATAGTTAGCAAGAAAATAACTTTAAATGATGACTAGCTTGGTTTAATATCTCAGTTTTCATAAATAACCTAGTTAAACTATTTAAAAATAAATGAATAGCCGGGCTCAGTGGCCCTGCCTGTAATCCCGCACTTTGGGAGACCGAGGTGAGTGAATTGCCTGAGCCTGCGGGTTTGAGATCCGTCTGGGTAACTTGGCAAGACCTCATCTCTACAATAAATCAAAAAAATTAGCCGGGCTGGGAGCATGCACCTGTAGTTCCGGCTACTTGGCAGGCTGAGGCGGAAGGATTGCCGGAGCCCAACAGGTCAAGGCTGCAGTGGCCAGGAGCATGCCACTGCACTCCAGTCTGGGTGACAGAGTGAGACTCCAACTGAAAAATAAATAAATAAATAAATAAGGTAACTGATGAAATAAGTGCGTGTAAGTGAACTTGTAATTTTAAATCTTAAAGTTATGTTGTATTAAATAGATAGTCATTAAAATATGGTTCAATTTCCA
>NW_006949711.1:0-619 GCF_000164805.1 Carlito syrichta | reverse complement strand
TAATGACAGATTTAGAGTATCCACGGAGCTAGTAGCTCTGAAAAACGTATGGACCTTTAAGCCCAGATTGCTGATTAAACCTTATGAAGAGGCACTGTAGATTCTGGCGAATAGGACTCTTAGAACCAGATTTCCTTTTCGTTCTCAGCAAGATGCCTTGATGTTCCCTCGTGATGTGGATCCCAAACTCTGTATACAAATAGGCAGATGTCCAGAAGTTTCCTAGGGACGTGGAATTCATGAATTCTGATTACCCTTAAGAGTATCTAATAAATATTTGGCAACCTAAAAACACCAGGTCCCATTCCAATTGAAGGACAAAAGGAAGTTTTAGGACTACAAGGTACATCTTAAGACGAGAGTTACCTACAAATATGGTGATAAGATTCTTTGGTTCCTGGAATCTCCCCTTTGTTGTCCCAAGGAGCCCAATGGACTTGTAGGTCCACATTATCATTTACAACTATCAAGAAGAGCAGAAGGTTGCTGAGGATCTATAATGACAAAATTTTCTTATTCAAGAGGCCCTTAGCACTAAATAATGTGGGGAATTAAAGCCTAGATTCCAGATTAGCCCTTCTACTGTGGCCATGCAGACATCTTGGATTTGTGACCCATG
>NW_006949710.1:0-525 GCF_000164805.1 Carlito syrichta | reverse complement strand
GGATTCACACAAAGCTTACTTTATCTATTCTAAATATTCCTAACTTATTTTTATAATTAATCAATAACAAAAAATTATTATTACAAATTATATCAAACTTAACTAATTATATCTATTCTCACAATCTTCTATTGTATAATAGTCACATTTAATTTTCTTATATCATTAGTTTACTTTGTAGCAGATTTTTATTTTCTATACCTTTAGAATTAAACACTATGGTGGGCTATTATGTTTAATTCTTTCCCAGAGACATAGAGAGTTCTATTTAACACATCTGCCATCTACCCAAGCCCACTTAACCATATCTTTATCATAAGCTCTGGTGTAAGGTAAAGGAGGATCAAACCACGATGAATCTTGTATGCTGTTTCAACCCCCAGGGACGCACCAAACTCTACCATTAATATTATATCCCACATGTTGTCCTGCTCTAATAGTAGGTAAGGGCTTAGGGGCTTTATTTTGGGGGGTCCCGGTCTTATGACTAATCTGATGTTTAACTATACCTATGTTATCTGTAAC
>NW_006949709.1:0-758 GCF_000164805.1 Carlito syrichta | reverse complement strand
GCATTAGGCCTACTGAGAAGAACTTTACCTTTAATCATATATTGCCTCTCCCCATCTGTGTTCAAATGTCCCAGATCTTAAAGCTAACTTGGCAACCACTTGGGTTACTGACCATGTTCGGTCATTAACCCCCCATTCCTACAGATAATATTTAGATGTTCTCACTGTCAAAATTCAGAGCACTAAATGTTTCAACAAGAACCCCTTTCAGCTGCACAGAACTTGTACCTGCTGACCCCCTCACCAACAGTCACCTATCCCAACCAGAAAAAAAATGAGACTTGCACTTTGATGTATAATTTTCTTGAAAAAAAGAACAAATATTTAAAAAGAAACACTGAAGATAAAACTCATTACAGCATTATTGAGCATCTGAAGAGGCTTTATTGACCATAATTTTTGAACATAGAAGATACAGTAAGGGGAATGAAAAGATTTTTTTTATTGAGAATATTTTTGAAGAAGACACACACACAAAATTTAAGATGAAATTTCCAGTGTATTAAATGATAGTTCCAGCTACCCCAGAGCAAAGGAATCACGGAGAAGCCATTCCACTCCAAACATTTGTAGCTACAACTGGAGGAATTTGACATGCCAAAAGTTCCCTGCCTCTGACCATTCTTTCCCAACTATCTGTCCTGAGTTGTAGCAGGCTGATCAGAAATGTATGCCCAACATAGTGTTTATCCTTTTTTTTTCTGTGTCCGATTATCCAGGTTATGTTTCCTTCAAAGTTCTCAATCTTGTCTAGGGTG
>NW_006949708.1:0-747 GCF_000164805.1 Carlito syrichta | reverse complement strand
TTTTCAATATATGCATTTAGTACTATAAATTTCCCTCTAAGCATGCTTTGCTACATCCCACAAATGTTGATAAGTTGTATTTTCTTCCTTTTTTTCTTTGAGTGGGAGTCTCACTCTGTCGCCCAGACTGGAGTGCAGTGGCTGCTCCCGGCCACCACAGCCTGGACATGCTGGGCTCCAGTGATCATTCTGCCTCAGCCTTCCAAGTAGCTGGAATTACAGGCATGCACTACCATGCCCAGATGATTTTTTGATTTATTGTAGAGATGAGGTCTTGCTGCCCAGGTGGGTCTCAAACCCGCGGGCTCAGGCAATTCACTCACCTCAGCCTCCCAAAGGTGAGGGATTACAGGCTGAGCCCCTGAGCCTGGTTAAGTTGCATTTTCATTTTAATTTAGTTCAAGGTTTTTTTGAGATTCCATTTTTGACCCTTGTGTTATTTAGAAATGCGTTGTTTAATCTCCAAATATGTTTGAGTTTTCCAGCTATGTTTCTGGTACTGATTTCTAATTTAATTCATTTCATTGTGCTTTAAGAGCAGGCAATGTGTAATTTTTATTCTTTTAAATTTGATAAGGTGCATTTTGTGGCCCAGAATGGGGTTATCTTGATGTATGTTTTGTATGAGCTTGAGAAAAATGTGTATTCTGCTGTTGTTGGATGAAGTATTTTATAGATGTCAATTTCATTCAGTTGATTAATAGTGGTTTTGAGTTCAACTATGTTATGTCCTTACTGATTTTCTGG
>NW_006949707.1:5126-8558 GCF_000164805.1 Carlito syrichta | reverse complement strand
TACAGCATAGACATAGGTTTTTATACATATGTTCAGTTGTAGTTGTTTTCCAAATTAATTGTATTTACATCTATGCATATAAACAATATTTGAGAATTCTGGTTCCACATTCTTGTCAACACTTAATATATTTATCTTTTTCAATTTAGCCATTCTGATGGGTGCATCCTTTTATCTCCTTGTGGGTTTTATTTTAATTTACTTGGTACTAACAATGTTTAATATTTTATGTTAATTGATTATCTGATTATCATCTTTTGTGAAGTGCCTGCTCAAGTTTTTCCCCTTTTTCAATTATGTTGTCAGACTTTCTCATGTTGATTTGTAAGAGTTCTTCAAACATTCTAGATATTAGATATAGAATTTTGGTTGAATATATATTACAAATATCTTCTCCAGTTTGTGTCTTCTTTTTCATTCTCTTTGTGGTATCTTGAAGAGAATTTCTTTCTTTCTTTTTTTTGAGTCAGAGTTTCACTCTGGTGCTGAAGTTAAAGTTCAGTGGCACACTCATGGCTTCTGTAGCCTCAACTGGCTGGACTCAGGTGATCCTTCCACCTCAGCCTTCTAAGTAGGTGGAACTGCAGGCATGTGTCACGATATGCTGCTGATTTTTTTTTTTATTTATTAGAGAGATGAGGTCTCACGTGTTGCTCTGACTGGTCTCGAACACCTGAGCTAAAGTAATTCTCTCACCTCTGCCTCCCAAAGTGCTGGGATTACAGATGTGAGCCACTGTACCCAGCGATTTCATATATAGTTCAACTAACTATTTTAATATAATTCAACTAACTATTTTTTTTTTTAGTTGGAATCTCACTCTGTCACTCAGACTGGAGTGCAGTGGCTGCTCTCAATCACCGCAGCCTCGACCTGCTGGGCTCCGGTGATCCTTCTACCTCAGCCTTCCAAGTAGCTGGAACTACACGCATGCACTACCAAGCCCGGCTAATTTTTTGATATATTGTAGAGATGCAGTCTTGCCAAGTTGCCTAGGCAGGTCTCGAACCCGTGGATTCAGGCAATCCACTCACTTCAGCCTCCCAAAGTGAGGGATTACAGGCTGAGCCACTGAGCCTGGCTCTAACTAACTATTTTTAGTGGCTTTCAGTGTTTGTGTCATTTTCAATAAATCTTTGCCCATTCCAAGATGATAAAGGCATTCACCTATAGTTTCTTCTAAAAGCTTTATTTTTCTACCTTTCACATTTAAATCTTTGTAGTTGAGGTGGGGATCAAGACATTACTTCTACATGAGCTTCTAGCTGACCCAGAAGCATTTATATGGTTATTGTCCTACTGCACCACAGTGGCACATATGTTAGAAATCCTATCACTGTGTATGCGTAGGTATGTGTCAGGTGCTCTATTCTGTTCCATTGATCCATTTTTTATCCTGCCCTAAACACATCTTGTCTTCATATCTTTATATATGGTAGTGTATGTCTTCCCACTTTGTTTTGGCTTTTCAAAGTTGCCTGGATTATTCTTGGTCCTTTGCATTCCCATATAAATTTTAAAATCCGTTTTTCAATTTCTAAACTAAAACCTTCTGGATTTAATTAGGATGACACTGAATATATGGGTGTGTGTATATACATATATCTGATATCTTATAATATTAAATCATCCAATCTATAAGCGTAGTATATCACCCTATATATTTAGGCCTCCTTTTATTTATCTTTTGCTAGTCATTCCTGGATAGTTAATGTTTTTGATGATTTTATATGTGATATCACTTTTAATTTTATTTTCCCCTTGCTGATATATAGATATATAAATGCTTTTAGTAAGTTGACTTTGCATCCTTCTACTTTATAAGTTCATAAATTAAGTCCAAGAGTTTGTGTATTCTTTTGGATGTTTTTATGGATGTGATGGTGTTGTCTGAAAACAATGATAGTTCTGGTTCTTTATTTCCATTGATTAGGTCTTCTGTTTCTTTTTCTTGCCTTATTTTACTGGCGATGATGTCCACTCCAATGCTGAAGGAAGTGGTAATAATAGACATATCTGTTTCATTCCTGAGATCAAAGGAAAGGTTTTTATACTTCACCATTGAGTAAGATGTTTCCTGTAGGGATTTTTTCTTCTCCCTGTTTTTTATTAATCAAGTTCAATCTTTTTCACATATCAAGAGAGTCTGAATGTTTGAGGCTGCTGGCACTTAGCTAGTTGGTCTACTGTGACAGAATGAACATTAATAGACATTCATTTTAAATCCTTGTTTCATCAGACTTTGAAGTGGATATTGCAAGAGGACTCACAATACTTTCATTTTATATACTTATTATCTCAGTGTTCTGTGAGGACATCCATACATCTTCATTCTTCATACTTGTCTCAGAGTTCCGAGAAAACACCTAGATGTTTTCATTTTCATATGTATTATATTTAGTTTATAAGAGAGTTGCTGCAGTTCTATGCTCAGAAAATATTAAATAAATTATGTCAGCTTTTATCAAATCTCTTCCTAAGGAGAATATGCAACTCGTTGTTTGAACTGTTTTTCTTTTTCTTTTCTTTTTTTTTTAATCACATTATAAAAACTTTCTTGAAATGAGTCAGTATATACAAGTTTTGGAGTCACTGATGGAGCCACAAGTGGATTCTGCAGTGTGTGCCCTGGAGCTCCTAAGAGACTGCAACTCAGAGCTGTGAGTCAAGGAGCAAGTGACTTGCCTGCTTGCCTCCTTCAAGTGCTACTGGTTCTACTCGACCACAGGTTTCTGATAGATATTCTTCTTCAGATTAAGGAAGTTCTTCTATATTACGAGATGAAAAGGAAGGTTTTGTTTCATTTTGTTTTTGTTTGAGTCAGGATCTCACTCTGTCACCCAAGCTGGAGTGTGGTGGCATGATCACAACCCCACAGCCTCAACCTCCCAGGGCTCAGGTGATCCTTTCCCCCTGAGCCTCCCTAGTAGCTGGGACTACAGGCATGCACCACCATGCCTGGTTAATTGAGGTTTTTGTTTATTAGTTTTCTCTTAAACACAAATGGCTAAGGAATTTTCTCAAATACCTTTTCCACATCTATCAGAGAGATCATATAATTTTTCTCTTTAGTTCCATTTATGTGTTGGATTATATTGATTGGTTACAATATGGTTGAAGCATCTTTATATTCCTAGGATAAGTCCCACTTAGAGTTGGTAATGGTGACTTGTGCCTATAATCCCAGTTACGTGAGAGGCTGAGGTGGGAGGATCACTTGAGGTTAGGAGTTTGAGACCAGCCTGGGCAACATAGTGAGACCAACATAGTAAACTCCTTCTCTAAAAAAATTAAAATAAAATAAAAAGTCCCATTTGAAGGTTTATATATTTCCCTCTTATACATTACTGTACTCAATTTAGTAAAATATTTCTTATCATTCTTTGAATTTATGCTCCTGAAAGAGATTTTTCTTTAATTTTGCTTTCGGTA
>NW_006949707.1:0-3799 GCF_000164805.1 Carlito syrichta | reverse complement strand
ACTTGAAAACAATGTCAGTAATCAGTGGGTGCAATGTTCCACACACATAATTTTGATCAAAATTGATCACTATCAATATTAAGGTGAAAAGAGAACATCACTAAGTGATCATTTGGATTATTCTATTTTGTCTTTATTAGCTTATTATTTATACACTCACAGTATCCTTTTCATGATTATGCTGAGATTATAATATGCATCCTTGAGTTACTACATTCAGATTCAGTGATAACATCCACCACATCCATGATAATGCTAGAACTTTATCACATGTCAAGTCCATTTGCCCTTCCAGATTTCATAATATTTTGGAATTTATTTTTAATTCTGTATATATTTTAAATTTCATAAGTTATTCCTATTTTTTGTACAGATAACATTTATACACCTACTTATTTACCCTTTCTGGTACACTTCATTTATTTATGCATTTCCATGTTTCCATCTGGGATCATTTTCTTTCTGCATAAAGAACTCCCTTTCACATTCCTTCTAAACCAGGAATGCTAGCAATAATTTGATCTGTTTTTATCATCTAAATATAATTCAATTTCACCTTCATTTTTTAATGATATTTTTGTTGGGAGTTCTAAATTGACACATTTTCTTTCAGCACTTTAAAATTTTGATTTAGCCAGGCTCGGTGGCTCAGCCTGTAATCCCATGCTTTGGGAGGCTGAGGTGAGTGAATTGACTGAGCCCGTGGGTTTGAGACCTGCCTGGGCAACTTGGCGAGACCTCATCTCTACAATAAATCAAAAAAAATAGTTGGGCATGGTAGCGCACACCTGTAGTTCCAGCTACTGGAAGGCTGAGGCAGAAGGATCCATGGAGCCCAGCAGGTCGAGGGTGCGGTGGCCAGGAGCGGCCACTGCACTCCAGTCTGGGTGACAGAGTGAGACTCCAACTCAAAAAAAAAAAATTAACTCAAACGAATCATGGAGTTAAATGCAATACATAAAACTAAAACTTTTAGAAGATAAGAGAAAAAATCTTTGAAATCTAAAGTTTGATAAAAATTTTAGACATGACATCAAAAGCACAATTCATAGGAGAAAAAACAAAACAAAACAATAAATTGCACATGATTGGAAGGTCAAACTTTTGCTCTGCAAAGTTAATGTGAAGTCAACCTGAAGAGTACAAAAAGACAAACTATGGACGGAGAGAAAATATTTACAAACCACATATCTGACCAAAGACATACATCAAGAATATACTGTATAAAGAACTCTCAAGAGTGAAAACACAAGCAATACAGTTAGAACATGGACAGAAGACATGAAGAAACATTTCACTTAAAAGGATATAGAGATGGCAAGTAAGCACATGAAATGGTGGTCATCATCACTAGCTATTAAAGAAATGCACATTAAGACCATGATAAGATGATACACACCTATTAGAATGGCTAAAATAAAAAAAGAGTGACACGTCCAAATGCTGGTACAGATGCAGAGACACAGAAGCACTCAAACATTGCTGGTGGGAATGTGAAAGGGTACAGCCAGCCAAGAAAACAGTTTGACAGTTTCTCACAAAACTAAATATGCAATGAACACAGAAATGCATATGATCTACCTGGGGAAAAAACAGACAAACAAACATAAACAGTACTATGATAAAAAAGGAATATCTGAATAAATGGAAAAGCCAACCCCATGTTCTTAGAGACCAGACACTGATCTCTGGAATGGCAGTTCTTTTTCAATTAACCTCTCAAGTTAAGGCAATCCCCTAAAAAATGAACAGAAATTTTTCTTGTATATAATTTGGATTGTATTGAAAAGTTCATACAAAAAAGAATATAGTAAAAATAATCAGAAAACTTCTGAAAGTAATGAAGAAGAACTAAGTCTATGAGATGGTAAAACAAAGTATACTGTTTGGTAACTACCACAGGGTGGTTCTAGCAAATAAAGACAGAGGAATGAAATAGAATTAAAGAGTATAATAGCAAATCCCACAATAAACAGGAATTTAGGGTATCATGTGGGTGGCACTTCCATTGGAGAAACTAAGATTTCTATAGTAAATAATGTTGGGACATCCAGGTGGACACATGAGAAAAAAAGGGTTTGATATATTACATATATCCTGCACTAAAATAAATTTCAGATGCTTCAACGATTTCAATGTAAACATTGAAATAATAAAAACACTAGAAGAAAATATGGAAAAATTACTTGTACGTTTAGAAGGAGTAAGGCCTTTCTAAGTATGCCATAAACCTCACAAGACTAATTGTGATAATCATACAAACGTTCAACATTTTTGTTCAGAAAAAGGCACTGTAAGCAAAGTGACAAGAGAGGAAATAACTGAGGGAAATGTGAGTAGCTCAAATCCCAGTCAAAGAAAAAATTTGGGGTGAGCACGAAGTAAGATCTGAGGAGACCACTGGAAGTCTACCACACTGGACTTTCACAGTGATGGGCCTTGTTGGTCAGGTCCTTCTGTCCCTGCACATCAGAAGAAAGAGAGACAATTTCCCCAAATCCTTGCAGGCAACCACCATCAGGCACAGCAAATACAACCAGACATGGCAAATGGGCAAAGTCAATCAAGTAAAAGGACCACTAATAGTTCCCAAACCTCATTTGGGAAAAGCACTAGGTGTTGCCCACCTTCATTATCAAGTAAAAGCACTGTAAACCCCTTTTCAGTCAGAAAAAAGAGAGTCCAAAACACGTTCTTTATTTTTAGGCCAATTCTCTGCTGGAACTGTGAGGAAGCTGGCAGCTTCTTCTTCCTATCACCTCCTGACAGAGCTGTGTTCTAGCAGCCTCACGGGCTCAAATCTTGCCTGAGGTCGAGTTATAACTTTGGGCGGGACTGCTGATCCCAAGAGGTCTGAGTTTGCCTTTAGCAGCTTCAGAATATAAATGTTAAAAAAGATTATCTGTTGTCTACACTAAGTATGGACATGCACAATACTCATAATCTGAATGTGCACTCATCTTTCTCCCTCCCTCTCCCCTTCTCCCCTCTCTCCCTCCCTCTCTCTCCCTCTCTTCCCTTCTCTCTCTCTCTCTGTGTCTCCTGGAACTATAATCACACCACTAAATGGTTCTGCCACATTTGTAGTACAGCTAAATGAACACTGTGTGAAACATCAGCCTGTGGATTTATTGAATTTTTCACTGTGGGCTGGTTACCATGGCTTTTCGAGAATTCAGACCATAGGAGGGAATGTTATAAACTTAGAAATATTATCTATTTTCCGTTGCCTCCAGTACAAATGTCTACCAAGGAAAGATGGGAGGAAAGGCCACTTTTGGGGCCAAGTCACAATAAATTTGGGCACAGAGCAAAGCAGTTCCCAGTTAAGAAGCTCTAGTGCAGAAAATTAAAAGAAGATACTTACAACCCCCAAGTTTGGAAAAGTCGCTTGAGAGACCTGGAAAAGGAGAACCAAAGAAATGGTGCACTGCCTCTGTCCAATGTCCAGCAGGCACTGCCTACAGCTACGAACTCCAACATGCGTGAACAGACATCAGCGTGTGAGGCTGTGGGATAGCTGACCAGGCCACTTCAGGATTTCTGTGGGCCCTGAGCACTTCTCCTTTTGTGTACACTATTAGTATTCTATTGCTGCTGCATACTTAGTGGTTTAAACAACACAAATTTACTCTCTTACAGTTCTGGAGGTCAGAAGTCCTAACATCAAGGTGTCACCATCTGTGTCCTTGCCTTTTCCAGCTTCCAGAGGCAACTATAGGCCTTGCCTATGGCCTTCTTCTTCTTCAAAGCCAACCCAACCAAGTCCTTCTCAGGTGCCATCTGTGTTTTTCTTCCA
>NW_006949706.1:0-318 GCF_000164805.1 Carlito syrichta | reverse complement strand
CCTAAAAGGGTAATTTTTACATTAAAGAGGTTAGCAATATCAGGGAAACAAGCGTGTCAAATTGTCATTTATGACATAAGCCCCAGAACTTTGACATTATAATGGGAGCCACATTGATTACTGAGCAATCCTTAGGCTTTAAGGCCTGGATGCAGTGCTCTGCCAAATGTGGTAGACATGGTGGATTTCATTGCCAAGAAGTGAAGAAACCATGTGGTCACACCTATCCAAAAACTTCTCCAGGGATAAGTGACCATACAAGAATCCACTAAACGAGGTAGTCTTTTTTTTTTTTTTTGTAATGCAGTATTTATTGAG
>NW_006949705.1:0-331 GCF_000164805.1 Carlito syrichta | reverse complement strand
ATGAGACCTCATCTCTACAATAAATCAAAAATTATCCAGGTATGGTAGCGCATGCCTGTTGTTCCAGCTACTTGGAAGGCTGAGGCAGAGACCACAGGTCAACACTGGGGTGGCTGTGAGCATACCACTGCACACCAGCCTGAATGATGAAGTGAGATGCCACCCCCCAAAAAAATGAAAGAAATACAGTAACACCTGAACATTGAGAGGTGTAGGGCAGACCCTGAGTTCAGATTTTGGAAGACAATCACAGCAATGGAAAACCAGGATGGGTCCCTGAGGCCACAGGCACACTTGACCAGCACTGACAGCCAGAGACTCAGTGTGGAGT
>NW_006949704.1:0-583 GCF_000164805.1 Carlito syrichta | reverse complement strand
TAAGTTCCTTGTAGATCCAGGATAGTAAGCCTTTGTTGGACCTGGAGTTAGCAAATACTTTTTCCCAGTCTGTAGGCTGTCTCCCTGCTCTCTTGATGGTTTCTTTGGCTTAGCAGAAGCTTATCTGTTTAATGAGGTCCCACTTGTCTATCTTATCGCTTATGGCCTGTGGGTTTCGAGTCTTGTTCAGGAATTGGATGCCAGTTCCGATTTCCATGAGGGTATTTCCTTCATTTTGTAAGGTTCTTATGGTTTGAGGTTTTACATTTAGGTCTCTGATCCATTTGGAGTTAACCTTTGTGCATAGGGATAGATAGGGGTCCTGTTTCAATCTTAGCATGTGGTCAGCCAGTTTTCCCAGCACCATTTACTGAATAGGCTCTCCTCTCCCCAGTGGTAGGTGGTGGAGGCTTCTCGAAGATGAGTTAGGTGAGAAATTGAGGTTTTGCTTCTGGAATCTCAATTCCATTCCATTGATCTATATGCCTGTTCCTATACCAATACCAAGCTGTTTTGATGATTGTAGCTCTATAGTAAAGTTTGAAGTCTGGTAATGTGATACCACCTGCTTTAGTTTTTTTTT
>NW_006949703.1:0-791 GCF_000164805.1 Carlito syrichta | reverse complement strand
GGATTTAAAAAGTATGGTATATACACACAATGGAATATTATGCAGCCACGAAGAAGGACAAAACTGTGGACTCTGCAGCAACTTGGATGGATTTAGAGTCTATTATACTCAGTGATCTATCACAGAAACAGAGGACTGAGTACCACATGTTCTCACTCAGAAGTGGACCTTGAATATTTATCATAATACTATAAGAAATGGATTGGCAGTAAAAAGTGGGGCCACACAACATCAATAAGGGTACCTGATCGCAAATCAGGAGAAGTAGGGACCAAAGGGAGGCCCAAAGTTTACCTATACAATGACCTCTTGTATACTTAATCCTGACTGTACCCTACTTCTTTAAAATAAAATAAATTTAATAAATTAAAAAATTTAAAAAGAAACATAAAAAATGCTTTAAGGCATTTTTTAAAGGTGTATATATCTTTTGTTGTTGCTGTTGTTAATTCTCTCATTACTTATTTTGAGTTTGCACACTATATATAGTGGTATGGCTCTGTATACCACTTCTTTTTTTTAAGTTCCCATTATATCATAAGAAATTTCCAGCTTAAATGATCTTTGAAAACATTATTATAATTATGAATGGCTATATGTTATTTTATCCAGAGAATGCCTCATAATTTATTCTACTCTTCTTGTATTGTTGGTTGCCTGCATTGTTTCTAGTATTTGGCTGAATTAGATGTCCTTTAAACCAACAAATTTTTTTCGTCTAAGGTAGGCAAGTCATGGCCAAATAGCCCTTGCTGCATTCTTTGGCTTGCATTGGTCCTGGGACAGCTGAC
>NW_006949702.1:0-3970 GCF_000164805.1 Carlito syrichta | reverse complement strand
ATGCAAGGTCACATTCTGTGCAAGTGTGTGTGGTAAGTGGCTGGGTGGGTGCAGCCATGTAGTGATGACCACCATATGCACAACAATAATCTCTAACCCAGTGTTACAGACCTAACGATAAAGCTAACATCAGTAATTATAATAAAGATCTAATCCACCTTAGAGAGAAAGAGTACTCGCCTGGTTTTTATCCTAGTTTTATCAAGAGATACAGTGTCTCGTGTGGCTTTCTACAAAAAAGGATAGAGAGAAAGAAGTCATGAGTACCAGCTCACCTGAGTTCTTACTCTACAGCTCCATTCTCTCACCAACTGACCTTGGGTATGAGAATCAACTCCCTGGCTCAGTTTGTACACCTATAAATGGAAGTAATACAATCTGTCCTGCTTACTCACATGACTACTTAGAAAATTAAAATCAAATAGTGAATGCAAAACACTCAGAGCAATAAATAAATAAATACTAGGAAAATATAAGGAGTAACATGATTATTATTACTTTATTCACGTAGAAAATGCCCTTGTCAAATTTAGTCCATTCTTTTAATCAAGTTTCCTGCTTCCCATTTCTGCTCTTGGTTCAATTTGTTTCTCCTGCCTTTTTATCTTCACCCCATCTTCTTTACTTAGTTAGAATTTTTTTTAATGTTATCTTTTTAGATTGTATGCATTTATATAATACTTTGAGTCTTTTTCAGAAGGAGATGACATAAATATAATAATAGCATAATAAACTCTATCCTAGTTATTTCAGGTAAAAGATGTGTTCTGCATGTACAAATGTGCTACCCCTGGCCACCATCTTGAGGGTAGGCTTTTTTCCCAACCATGGACTGCAACTCATCTTGATACAGCCAAACAATTTGTTTGCCTTTTACCAGCTGGAGTCAAAATATCTGGGTTAAAATCTTGTCTGTACCTCTAGCCAATTCTGTGAACTTCTACAAATTAAAAAAAAAAAACAATTCTTAAGTCCTACTTATCTAGGCATCAGGGAGACAGGACCAAACTGGGAACTTGCCAAGTCAAGTTTTCCAATCTCCACATCTGAAACACATGGGCAATGCACAGCATCTACCTCCTAGGATGGTTAAGTGATGTGCAGGTAAACACTGGGGACCATTTGGGGACACAGGCAACTCTCAGTTAATGTCAGCTGTTCCAGGTTAGCTCCTAAGCAGACTCAGGCTTTATCAGACAACCTGATGCCCAGAAACTTAGAGGTTGACCAGTTCCTGCAGAATTTCATCCATAACCTCTGCCTTCCGCCTGGATATAACTTTTTGAATGACCATGAGGCACAAACCCAGTGGAATAAATAAGGCTTTGGTCTGAAATTAATGTTTTCTTTTGAACACTTATAAAGAACAAAGTCTCAGTTTCTTCAAATGTCAACACAATGCAACCTGACTGCATTTTATTCCAGTGAAAGAATCTATTGTTTCTGTACATGATAAATAACTGGAAAGCAGGAATTTCTTGTTAATTCCTATCACTTTTCCGGAGCAGCTTCTGCTCCAATGATTCTTCCTTCACCCCTCATCAATACTTAAAACAACCTTCTCCTTAGAGCCATGGCCCCAGCAAGAGAGGAGAGATCAGAGGACAGGGAGAGGCCAGAGTGAAATAGATGAGAAGTCAGCTGTCCCAGGACCAATGCAAGCCAAAGAATGCAGCAAGGGCTATTTGGCCATGACTTGCCTACCTTAGACGAAAAAAATTTGTTGGTTTAAAGGACATCTAATTCAGCCAAATACTAGAAACAATGCAGGCAACCAACAATACAAGAAGAGTAGAATAAATTATGAGGCATTCTCTGGATAAAATAACATATAGCCGTTCATAATTATAATAATGTTTTCAAAGATCATTTAAGCTGGAAATTTCTTATGATATAATGGGAACTTAAAAAAAAGAAGTGGTATACAGAGCCATACCACCATATATAGTGTGCAAACTCAAAATAAGTAATGAGAGAATTAACAACAGCAACAACAAAAGATATATACATCTTTAAAAATGCTTTAAAACATTTTTTATGTTTCTTTTAAAAAATTTTAATTTATTAAATTTATTTTATTTTAAAGAAGTAGGGTACAGTCAGGATTAAGTATACAAGAGGTCATTGTATAGGTAAACTTTGGGCCTCCCTTTGGTCCCTACTTCTCCTGGTTTGCGATCAGGTACCCTTATTGATGTTGTGTGGCCCCACTTTTTACTGCCAATCCATTTCTTATAGTATTATGATAAATATTCAAGGTCCACTTCCGAGTGAGAACATGTGGTACTCAGTCCTCTGTTTCTGTGATAGATCACTGAGTATAATAGACTCTAAATCCATCCAAGTTGCTGCAAAGTCCACAGTTTTGTCCTTCTTTATGGCTGCATAATATTCCATTGTGTGTATATACCATACTTTTTAAATCCAGCCCACTTTCAATGGGCAGCACAGTTTGTTCCATGTTTTTGCTATTGTGAATAATGCTGCAATAAACGTGTGTATGCAAGTATCTTTCTTATAGAATGATTTGAGGTTCTCCAGGTATTTTCCCAGAAGGAGGATTGCTGGGTGGTGTACAAGGTCGGCTTTTAGATTTTTTTAGGAAAAGACACACTGTTTCCCACAGAGATTGTACTAGTTTACATTCCCATCCACAGTATAGAAGTGTTCCGTCTCCCCACATCCTCTCCAGTATCTGTTGTTTGTTGAGTTATTAATGAAGGCCTTCCTGACTGGCTTTAGGTGGTATCTAACTGTAGTTTTAATTTACATTTCTTTGATGATTAGTGAGGCTAAGCATTTTTTCATATATCTGTTGACTGTTTGTATGTCTTCTTTTGAGAAACGTCTATTCATATCTTTTGCCCATTTTTTAATAGACCTTTTTGTTTTTTTCCTTTTGGTACATTTGAGTTCCTTGCACTTTCTGGATGTTAGGCCTTTGTCAGATATACAGTTGGATATTTTTTTCCCATTCTGTGAGTTGTCTCCTAGCTCTCTTGATGGTTTCTGTTGCTTTGCAGAAGCTTTTCAGTTTGATGAGGTCCCACTTGTCTATCTTATCTCTTATGGCATGGGCTTCTGGAGTTTTGATTAGGAATTGGTTGCCTATTCCAATTTCTGTAAGAATGTTCCCTGTGTTTTCTAGTATTCTCATAGTTTGAGGTTTTACATTGAGGTCTTTGGTTCATTCAGAGTTGATTTGTGTGTGATGATAGACAGGGTCCCTATTTCAATCTTCTCCTTGTGGTCTGCCCATTTCCCCAGCAGCACTATTTATTGAATAGGTTCTCCTCTCCTGAATGGTTCTTAGTGGAGGCTTTGTCAAAGATGAGTTGGTTGAGAAATTGAGGTTTTGCTTCCAGGATCTCTATTTTGTTCTTGTACCAATACCAGGCTGTTTTGATTATTGTAGCCTTATAGTAAAATTCAAAGTCTGGAAATGTGATACCTCCTGCCTTGTTTCTTTTGCTGAGGATTATTTTGGCTATCTGTGGTCATTTATGTTTCTGCATGAATTTCTGTATTATTGTTGCCAGGCTTGAGAAGAATGATGTTGGTAATTTAATGGGTATTGTGTTGAATCTGTAGATTGCCTTTGATAGAATGGACGTCTTAACAGTATTGATTCTTCCAATCCATGAGCATGGAATATTTTTCCATTTGTTTGTGTCATATTTGGTTTCTTTGAGCAGTATTTTGTAGTTTTCATTGTAAAAGTCTTTTACTTCTCTGGTTAGGAAGATGCCGAAGTATTTCCTTTTTTTTTTTTCTTTTTCTTTCTTTTTTTGGGGGAGTATTGTGAATGGGATTGTGCTTTTTATTTGTTTCTCTGCCTATTTGTTGTTGGTGTATAGAAATGTAACACTCTTTTAACATTTATTTTGTACCCTGAGACTTTGCCAAAGTCCTTTATCAGTGTAAGATTTTTGACAGATTTCCTTAGGTGTTCAAGGTATAGGATCATATC
>NW_006949701.1:0-5644 GCF_000164805.1 Carlito syrichta | reverse complement strand
TTCTGCTGATACCGGTTTAAATAATTGCTAATGTCTTGACTCACCTGGCAAGAGATGGTGACTCTGTCTCTTAGAGATGCAGACAGGCAGGATGGAGACTGTGTCATCTGGATGCCAACTATGGCAGCTGAGATGTTAGCTGTCAATCCCCCATTATCACTTTCATTCTGGAAGCACATTTGCCAGAAACAATTTTCCATGTCTGGTTACTCAAGGAGATTAGAAACATAAGAAACAAAATCACATAATTAATAATGTTATAAGATGATTTCTCTGAATAGCCAGGCATTACTTACCACAGTGGCTGAGTCCTGTTACCAGTGGTCCTCTTACCTGGGAGTCAGAGCAGCAGGAGTCCCAGGAACTGAGTAAGGGCCCTCATTTCCATGTTTAGTCCTGTTTGGTACAGATTCCTGCACAGGACACCATATTAATAAGTTTTCAGGTCCATGAACTGGGCTCTGGGAACATGTAAAGCAACAAAGGATGGGGCAGAATGGGCACATCTATAAGGCTGACTCCTTCCAGTAACTCAGCATAGGGGCAGTGTCCCCAGGGTCCTAGATCACACCAGAGATGTACAGATTCACCTGCAGAAAAGACAAGTTTCTCTTTGGTAGCCATACAGTTACAGTATATTTTGAAGGGGCCAATGTAAAAATTTGAATTGGATATAAGGACTAGACGGAAAATTTTTTCTATGGTTGTATTTGTATTATGGAGTGGAATAATTTTGTTTGAAAGGAATCATAATATAGACTTAGAGGGTTATACTGTAAGGTCTTCAATTTATTCTTAGATCTATCTGAGGGGAATAAAAATGCTGTGTGTTGAGGTAACAACATCTTTGTGTGTGAATTTTTGCTTTTTTTTCCAAATGAAATAAGAGATTTTATTAGAAGCAGGTATGATATACTCAAATGTATCTTATATTGACCTTAACCCATTGTTCTTACAAGTGTAAAGTCAAGCAATTGGCTGTAGATACACAAAGGTGACACCGTGATTCTGCAGAGTGTGTCACTCTCAGTTCCACTATTATATAGACATGTAAGTCTTCAATACCCAGGTACTACATGGACTACACATTTACTGTCAGTTTGGGGACCCAATATTCTACCTTCTTTTCTGACATGGGGGCATTATTTCTCATGATTTAGCAGCATAAAGGATTGACTAGTGATGCTAGATCTGACTATTTCACAAAAATCTCTTTATTTCTCCAAATATTGGAACCTGGAATAGGATGAACTTGAAATCTGAGTTCATTCCATGCTTCATTCAACGGTTGTCTCCAAAGCAGAAAGATAAAAGTCACATTTATCTGAGCTGCAATCCCAAACATCATGCTCCTGGACTTCAGGCACAGCACTCTGAGGCTTGGTGAGGGGACAGCCTGGGGAAAAACCAGGTCATTGAGCTCTCTCCCCTAAGTGAAGGCAGCTGCTATTTGGAGCATGTTCTTGCTGAGCACTATCAATGACACTTTCCTCTTTTATCCTTTAGCAGTGAATGGGGACATCATCTAGACCCAGACACCAGCATCCCATTCTCACATCCAAAAGAGAGAGTCTCCATCTCCTGCCAAACCTCTGCCAATGTCCAGGAGGAGGTATCGTGAATCTAGATAAAACTTGAACACAGATTTGAACCTCTATCATCAGAGCCAAGTTATCACATCTTTGTCTTGGCTCAGGGCATCCCAGCCTAGTTCAGCAGGAGGTAATTGGAACCAACTACATCAACATCTGTGGACTAGAGCCTGGGGACACCAGAGAAGAGTATTGCTGGTGCACAACTTTTGGTGACCAGACAACAGTAATGCAGCCTGTGTACCTTCCTCCTGCTGCCTAAATTTCAAGGGAACTTAATACCAAACACCCTGGCATAGTCGTGTTGCAACTATGCAGTTATGCCCACAGGGTTGCCTGACAGTAGCTTCAGGGAAGGAAACTGCTCACACACCTGGGGATGCTATACTAACCCCAGAGGCTGTGGCAAGGGTGAAAGTCTCAGAGACCAGATTCATGGGAGTCAGCAGTGGTGCCGTAAAGGGGCAAAGGCTGAGGTAGCAACAGCGATAGCTAATTTCATCCAGAAAAATGATGCATAATTCAATCCAGAACTACATTGCTGTGACCCACTCTCCTGGGAAGAAGGCGCCTGGAAAGAGGGTTGACACAATGTCCCCACTGGCATCTAAGTGGAGAAAAAATATGAACATTATTAAATACTAACACTAAGGAAGTAGCTCATTCAGCTTAATCAATTCAGTTCAGAAAAAAAAAAAAACAAGCAAACAGTTATCATCAAGAGAAGATTCTTGCTTGATGCAAACAAACTGAGGATGAAGCTGAGTGCTCTTTCCTCACCAGAGAGCCAGACAGCAGGAGGAGAGGGAGCTAAGTTGTGTCGCCCTGTTCAAGAGGTCCCTCCTGAGGCTGATCTTTCTCAGACAGGGATAGACTCTTGGGCACAGCTACCTTGGTGAGGAGGAATAAGGCCGGCTCCATTCTTAGAATACAGAGCACAGATCTCCTCCAAGGAGATCCAGGACACAGCCTTAAGGCGGTTGTTGTTGATAACAGGACACTATCATTCTTTCCCAGTATTTCTAAGAGATGGTCCTCTCTTTTTAAAAATTGTGATATTTGTTTGCCATCTAGAGGCAAGTCTTCGCCTAAGCAACTTTAGGACTTTGATTTTGTGATACTGAAAATGAATAAAAAATATAAGTAAATTTATCATAAATAATAAATAAATAAAGCTTCATACACTGAATCTGTAAAACAATAAGGCCAACTGAAGAGTTTGAAAGGAGACTGAAGCCGGGCTCGGTGGCTCAGCCTGTAATCCCGCGCCTTTGGGAGGCTGAGGTGAGTGGATTGCCTGAGCCTGCCGGTTCGAGACCCGCCTGGGCAGTGAGACCTCATCTCTACAATAAATCAAAAAATCAGTCGGGCGTGGTAGCACGTGCCTGTAATTCCGGCTACTCGGAAGGCTGAGGCGGAAGGATCGCTGGAGCCCAGCAGGTTGAGGCTGCGGTGGCCGGGAGCAGCCACTGCACTCCAGTCTGGGTGACAGAGTGAGACTCCCAACTCAAAAAAAAAAAAAAAAAACCAAAAAAAAAGAAGGAGACTGAGTATGTAAAAAGACACATTTCTGAATTTCAAAGTAGGACAATTTGGATTACATGACTTTTTAAGATAACTTTTTAACATTACTTATTAAATGGTAAATGACAGCTGCAAATGAGCTATCATAAATATTATTGTACTGAAAAATTATTTTCAGGAATCATGGTAGCATAGTTTCAGATTAAAACAAACAAAATACAAAAATATGGTTTTTTCAGCAGAATCACTTAGTGGAAAATTTTTCAAAGTTGTGCTTGAGACAAAATAACATTTCTCACATATGGACAGCTTGAGCTTTCTTCAAACTTTAAGAAAAGAAGTTTACTCTCCTTTCTACTTCATGATGTTTGGGGAATGGGCATGACAGTAATATTTGTGAAGAAGGAGGAAAACTGTCTTGGGGGAGTGATATCTCCTGCCTACCTGAGTAACCTAGTGGAGCAAAGTCACCCACACCACTAAGGACACCTGCCTGCCTCTGAACTGTTACAGAGAAATATTGTCATATTAACCAATCATATGTTCAGGTTTCTTTGTAATGTCAATTTTATTTTCCCCTGAAGTTTTTGAAATCATATGTTTTCACTTTTAAAAGTATAGTCCATTGGGAAACCAGAATCAGGTAGGTTGGCTGCATGCCTTGAAATGGAGCTAACTACCTTGTGTGGGTTTGGGGCTTATCCCCTGTCCCATATCAACTCCAACTCTCAAGATCATCAGATGTTTCAATCACATGACCTTGGCATTATTTAACTCCCCATCTTTCTGCTTACACTTTGTTTTCCTCCACTGCATCCTGCAGACCCAGTGATCCATTTATTAGTGACCTTATATAACAAATCAAGTGTCTTATGTTTCTTAATTTGAGGTCTTCAGTCTGTTTGGTTTCATTATTACTTTTATCATATAACTGTTAATTCTAACAGATATGACACCTTGAAATTTTAATCACATTTGCTACAGAATCCCTTACCTTGGAATAGACAATCATCTCATATATACTTTACATCATTAGACTGCAGCAGAATTTTGTTGTTTTGTGACTTCAAACATTCTTTTATGTATGTCATACTGTGTTATGACACCAAAGTGACATGAATCATTATTAGGTGTGATACAATGTTGAGCACTCTTTTAATTGGAATCTATTGAAAGCATAAGATTTCAATACATTCACAACTAAAATACATTATTTGCATTCATTGTGAGGTAGTGACTGTGTCATGTAAAAATAATGCATCTTCTAATTCTTCAAAACATTTTCTTTTGACAAAGTATTACCAAATATGTCACTTCCAAAATTGTATTTCAATTAAATATTTTAAAATCCATGAAATTTAGAAATAAAAGGAATGTCAAGTATTTATGCATTTTTCCTGTGGTATATAAAGTAAACTTCTTGTTCTACATCTTTGAGTTTCTGTTGTTTATTTTCATAGCTCACTAGAGGAATTGAAAGAACTTTCTTTTTACTAGGCAAAAGGTAATTGAGGCAAAATAAAGTCTTTTTGTCTTAATATCTTATATTTGCCATGGGTCACAAAGTCTGTTTGAATAGTCAAATGTCGCTCACCCCTGACCAGCAGGAAGGAGGCAACAACAACGTGTTCTTCTCAAAGCGGTTTATTCAGCCTTTACACCATGCCAGCTTCTTCCTCTTTCTTCCCCGTTGTCCCGTACTTATATCCCTTGGTCTCCACCCACAAGTCCCGTACCAGCATGTCAGCAGTTCATAGGCTCTGCAGCGTTGCACTTGCGCGGTGCGCAGTGAAGGAGGGCCCGGCGGTATATCATGCGCCTAATCATGGGACTTGGCAGAGGTTCCGGGCGCCATCTTGGCT
The DNA here is from genome assembly GCF_000164805.1 of Carlito syrichta. Taxonomy (NCBI): domain Eukaryota; kingdom Metazoa; phylum Chordata; class Mammalia; order Primates; family Tarsiidae; genus Carlito; species Carlito syrichta. The sequence continues at coordinate 666 of NW_006949701.1, read as the reverse complement.
CAGGCCGCGCTCTCCACATCTCCCCTTTTTTTGTTTTATGAACGAGAGAATGCCTGTCTTAGGTTGTCCCTTGCGGAAACGTTCCTTACCCGTCATTGGGAATACAAGCAGCGCTGGCCTGTCCCCTGTCTTAGGTTGGTAACGTTCCCAGGGGATCTTACCCGTCTTTGGCTACTTCCCTAGCAGTCCAATCCACACTTGGGGAGATCGACCAGCCTCCATGGCCGCGAGAGCCTACACCACGAGGGCCTGCTCCTTCTTGTGCTGTTGCCGAGCATTACACATGCACCGGACAAAAGGGAGGCATAGAAGTACAAGACAGATCCCAAGACCCGCAAGTCCTGCCCATTCCTTTACATGAGATGCAATTGTGGTGACCCATCCCATGAGTCCTTTAACCAGCTTAGTATCTACTCGGGTGGAATTGATGATTACGATGGGTGTACGTAGTTCTCCAAGCACTTATCAAAGTTCTCTGACCAATTACCTGTAAGATAGCTGGAAAGGTTACGGGATAGCGCCGCAGCGTGGCTGTAGTTGTTAAAATGCACATTAGTTACGCAGAGCCCAGGGTAGCTCCATTTGGCATCCAATACGAGCTAATTGCAAGGCAATTATCAACCTGTTCTTGAACAGGCCGACCTTTGATTTAAGATAAGAATGCCT
>NW_006949700.1:0-788 GCF_000164805.1 Carlito syrichta | reverse complement strand
GACCCCCTCACCAACAGTCACCTATCCCAACCAGAAAAAAAATGAGACTTTCACTTTGATGTATAATTTTCTTGAAAAAAAGAACAAATATTTAAGAAGAAACACTGAAGATAAAACTCATTACAGCATTATTGAGCATCTGAAGAGGTTTTATTGACCATAATTTTTGAACATAGAAGATACAGTAAGGGGAATGAAAAGATTTTTTTTATTGAGAATATTTTTGAAGAAGACACACACACAAAATTTAAGATGAAATTTCCAGTGTATTAAATGACAGTTCCAGCTACCCCAGAGCAAAGGAATCACGGAGGAGCCATTCCACTCCAAACATTTGTAGCTACAACTGGAGGAATTTGACATGCCAAAAGTTCCCTGCCTCTGACCATTCTTTCTCAACTATCTGTCCTGAGTTGTAGCAGGCTGATCAGAAATGTATGCCCAACATAGTGTTTATCCTTTTTTTTTTTTTTTTTCTGTGTCCGATTATCCAGGTTATGTTTCCTTCAAAGTTCTCAACCTTGTCTAGGGTGTGCTCACCTCTTCTGCATTTTAGCATATTCTAGGCTCTGAGCAGGCATCCTTATCCTGAACAGACCCAGTGCAGAAACCCAGAGAATCTGGAAAACATTTCCAATTGAAATTCTGGCTGCCGATATATACCCAACAAAGAAGATTACATGCACAGAGTCCAAGGACGCCGGCTGTGTTAGTACTTGCCTGATTCAGGTTTTTTCAATTATTTGATAGTTTCAGCCTTCAGAAGCCAGTTTGCACTGAGAATCATT
>NW_006949699.1:0-377 GCF_000164805.1 Carlito syrichta | reverse complement strand
CCCCATGACAAAGTGAGCAAAAGATATGCATAGACAATTCTCAAAAGAAGACATACAAGCTGCCAACAGCTACATTAAAAAATGCTCAGCCTCACTATTCATCAAAGAAATGCAAATTAAAACCACACTGAGATACCATCTAACTCCAATCAGGATGGTCATTATTAATAACTCAAAAAACAGCAGATATTGGAGAAGATGTGGCAAAATAAGAACACTTTTACACTGTTGTTGGGAGTGTAAACTAGTACAACCACTGTGGAAAACAGTGTTGCGATTCCTAAAAGATCTAAAAATCGACCTTCCATATTACTCTGCAATCACCCTACTAGGAATATACCTGGAGGAACTCAAATCACTCTATGAAAAAGATACCT
>NW_006949698.1:0-733 GCF_000164805.1 Carlito syrichta | reverse complement strand
GACTACTCAACAAGTTGGGTAAATCCAATGTATTGGTCAGCACATTCAGTAGTAATGTCTCTGGTATCTCTGTGTGCAGAATACTAAAGCTTAGCCAGGTCTACACCTGGTCATGGTAGCCAAAAAATAGGGTCATGAATAGAGAAGAGGAGGAATGAGAGCTAGGACATGAGTTTAAAGGACCTTGGTCTTGTGTCTTCCATAGTGACTTGGGGTAATCCACTTAGCTTCACTGAACCTTAGTTTACTCATCTAAAAAAGTGAGGCAATACTATCTGCCTTGCTTATTTTAGAACATTGTTGGAATAAAATTAGGTGTATATAATATATTTATATATTATACAAACAAGAAGATTACTATTTCCTTTTTTATTTCTTTTATTTCTTTTTTTGAGTTGGAGTCTCACTCCATCGCCCAGGCCGGAGTGCAGTGCCATGCTCATGGCCACCAAGCTTCAACCTGTTGGACTCTGCTATCCTTCCACCTCAGCCTTCCAAGTAGCTGGAACTACAGGTGCATGCTACCACGGCCAGCTAATTTTCTGTTTTTTATTGTAGAAATGAGGTCTTGCCAAGTTGCCTGGGCTGGTCTTGAACCCACGGGTTCAGGCAATCTACTTGTCTCAGCCTCCCCAAGTGTTGGAATTACAGGCTGAGCAACCGAGCCTGGCAATTTCTCCATGGATGTTCTTATAACAGAGATTTTGAGTTTTGCTGACAGTCCTTAATGCTA
>NW_006949697.1:0-3420 GCF_000164805.1 Carlito syrichta | reverse complement strand
TTTTTATTCTTCTATATTTATTTTTAGTTTAAAGTGTGTGTGACTATATGTGTGAGGGTTCAATCTGAATTCCTATTATTTTTTCCTTTTTTCCCCCCAGTCTTTCTCTTTTTCTTCTACATTCATTTGTGCTAAGTGTGTGCGTGTGTGTGTGTGTGTGTGTGTGTGTGTGTGTGTGTGTTTAGCTTTCCTGGCATTTTTTGTTGTTTTTTGTCTTGTTTCACTTTGTTATTCCAGTTTGCTTTGGTGTGTGTGTGTGTGTGTGTGTGTGTGTGTGTGTGTGTGTGTGTGTCTATGCTCCTTTTTTTTTTTTTTTTTGCTTTGGTTTCTGCTTTCATTGTTCTGTGGTTTTTTGTTTCATTTTTTAAAAAAAGTTTTATACACCTTATTTCATTTTATTTGTCTCTGTTCCCTCATTGCTCTTCCTGTATCTTGGACTCAGGGGGTACACACATGTACCCATTGCATCATCATATAGGGTGGTGGTAGGGAGTAGGTCTCAGGGCACACATACCACAATAAGTGAACACTGTAATTTGCATGTAGTTTCTGAGTCCTAGCTCCCCATCCTCTACCTTATTCGACTTTCAAAACTATAAGAGAGAGCAAAGTTTCCCACTCACAGTCCTGTTTCAAAACAGAACAAATCCAGAGCCCAGATCAGGAAAGAATAGAGGACTGGTCAAATACAAGAAGTGAAAGCATCTCCCACTGCCACTGAATGACAGAACTAAAGAGTGCCTGAAAAATCAGTCCTCAGAACCCAAACAATGGAAGTCACCAACAACTGGAACCAAAATATGACAAGGATCAGGGAATGGATGGAAAGAGTGAATGACTCAAGAAAGACTGAAAGAACCTGTAACAAAGATTTCGACAATAAAAAATTTCACCCAGGAAATAAATAACAAGATGACAAGTATGGAAAGCACAATTAACCTAGCAGAAGAAAGAATCTCAGAACATGGAATTAACTTGTTCTGTAAAAATCGTAGAAAGAAAGTTCAGAAAGAAAAAGCAAAGCCTAAAAGGAATGTGCAATTACATCAAGAGGTTGAACCTATGCCTGATTAGTATCCCAAAACAAAGGGAAATGGAGAATACCTTGGAGCAAGTATTCCAGAAGGTTATCCAAGAAAGCTTTCCCCATCTCACCAGAGATGTGACCAGCAAAATAAGAGATACAGAGAGCCCCCATAAGACATCAAATGAAAAGATCAACACCTAGACACAGAGTAATTTGCCTACACAAAGTAGGCACAAGATAAAAAATCCTAAAGGCCAACAAGAGAGAAAGGTCAGACTACCTACTGGAGAAAACCAATCAGAATAGCAGTAGACCTATTGGCAGAAACACTATAAGCAAGAAGGGACTAGAATCCAATATTCAAAGTCCTCAAAGATATACAATTTCAACCAAGAATTTCCTACCCAGTCAAACTTAGCTTCATCAGTGATAGAGAACTTAAATCCTTCCCAGATATCCAACTCTAAGAGATTGTGCAGTTTCCAGACCAACTCTACAGGAGACACTTAAAAAGATATTAAGCACAGAAGAAAGAAAAAAGAATGACCACACACTTCCCAAGAAAAGAGCAGAGCACAGAATCAACAGAGAATATATCACAACAACAAACTTGAAAACACACATACATCAACCCCAAAGCAAATGAAAACAAGCAAATAAGGAAAAAACTTTATAAGAACCTCATGACAAGGATAACCAATCACATTTCAATAATCAGCCTGAATGTGAATGGACTAAATGCACCACTGAAAGGACACAGAATGACAAACTGGTTAAGAAGCTATGACCCAATTATTTGCTGCATCCAGGAAACTCATCTCACCACAAGGTATGCACACAGACTGAAAGTTAAAGGGTGGAAAAAAAGTTTCCAGGCAAATGGGTCAAAAAGAAGGCAGGAGTCATGATCCTAATATCAGACAAAGCAACCTTTAAGCTATCAAAAATTTAAAAATATACAAAAGACACTACATAATGATAAAAGGCTCAATCCTCCAACAAGAACTATCCATCCTAAATTTATATGCACCCAACACAGGAGCACCAGCATTTATGAAACAACTACTAAGTAAACTAAAAAAAGATATTGACTCTAACACTACTATAGCAGAGGACTTGAATACCCCATAAACAGTCCTAGATAGATCATTGAGGCAAAAAATCAACCAGGAGATCCAGAACCTAAACCTGACACTCAACCAAATGGACTTAATAGATACCTACAGAATATTCCACCCAACAGTCACAGAATGTACATCCTACTCATCATCACCACATGGAATGTACTACAAGATCAGTCACATCCTCAGCCATCAATCAAGCATAAACAAATTCAATAAGGTTGAAATATTGCCATGCATCTTCTCAGACCAGAGTGGAATAAAAATAAATATCAATGCCAATAAAATTTCCCCAAAGCTCACAAACACAGGGACACTAAGCAGCATGATGTTGAACAATTACTGGGTCAATAACAAAGAAGAAATTAAAAGATTCCTGGAGAAATTCAAGTTATTGTACCAAAAAGATACCTGCACATGCATGTTTATTGCAGCTCTATTCACAACAACAAAAACATGGAACCAACCTTGCTGCCCATCGAAGCAGGACTGGATTAAAAAAATGTGATACATGTATACAATGGAATATTATGCAGCCATAAAGAAGGACAAACATATGGACTTTGCAGCAACTTGGATGGATTTAGAGTGTATCATACTCAGTGATCTATCACAGAAACAAAGAACAGAATATCATATGTTATCACTCATAAGCAGACCTTGAACAATTATCGTAAGAAAGTGATTGGCAGTAGTGGGAAACTGCCAGGAGAGGGGAGGTGGGATTGGCAGTTGAGGGAAACTGCTAGGGGAGGGAGGGGCACACCTCATCAACAAGAGTACCTGCATAATGAACACTTGTATACCTAGCCCTGAATTGTACCCCACATCTCTAAAATAAAATTTAAAAAATAAAAGATAAATAAATAAATGTAAATACCCCTTAAATTTCAAGTATTGTCTTATTTTAGCATTAAGAACAAAACCTTTATCATGTTCTGCAAGACCCTTGCTTACCTGTTTTCTGTGTTCTTTCTTTCAATTCCTGATACCAATTATACTCTCCTACCTCAAGACTTTTGCACATACTGTTCTGTCTATCTGGACTCCTCCTCCTCTCTCTTCCCCTGTCTGCCTTTAAGCTATTCAGACCTCAATTCCAATGGAAAAGCCTGTCCTAACTCTCCAATCTAGCCAGTTAATTTTCTTATGTGTTTTTTCTTTCAAGTTTAATTCAGTTTGTAATTATATACTACTTATCTAATAGTGTCTTTATTTCTCACTGGAGCATAAGCATCTTGTAGATGGAGAAAGAACAAGATCATGGCACTT
>NW_006949696.1:0-683 GCF_000164805.1 Carlito syrichta | reverse complement strand
TAAAAAAATCAATCCATGCATAATGAACATTTGTGGCCCAACCCAGAATGTAACCATTTTAAAGTAAAAATATATATATATATAATTAACAAAAAAATCAGTTGCATGTTTTACAGCTTTCATTTATTTATTTACTTATTTATTTATTTTTTCAAATGTGGGTACAATTCAGAGTTTGATGAATAAACATTGATTATGCAAGTTAGCTGGTTGATGAGGCATGTGCCCCCCATCCATTGCAGTAATTCTCCACTACCAATCTCACCCCTCCCCCTAAACAATTTTCCAATACTATCAATTTCCTACAGCACTATAAGTGATGAAGTTCAGCTCATTAGTGAGAATATAAGAAACTCTGTTCCTTGTTTGTGTGATAAATCACTCAATATGACCTGCCTGATATCCATCAAACTCTCTGCAAAATCCTTATATCTGTCCCTTTTTATGGCTGCATAATATACCACTGTGTATATACCACATTGATTTTTTTACCATTCCAACTTTAATGGGCAGCAAGGATGGTACCATGTTTTACTGGAATTGTGATTACAGCTGCAAAAAGCATACTGGTGCAGGCATCTTTTTGTTAAAATGATTTGAGTTCCTTCATGTATATTCTCACCAGTGGAATTGCTGAGTCCCATGGTGGGTCAATATCTTGGCCCTTAACAACCACCACACTG
>NW_006949695.1:0-743 GCF_000164805.1 Carlito syrichta | reverse complement strand
TAACATTTAAACATAATTAACAACTATAAAATACAGAGTGCATCAGGAAAACGTACACAAATTTTCAATGTGGAAAAACTGTATTAAGTTTATGGTACACTATTATTTTCTAAAATATTAAAGATTTATTATGCATTCTGCCTTCTGAATAGCACTTAAGTAAACTAAATTTCAAGGTTAAGTTTTCTAAGAATGATACAGATCTGGTATCTCAAAAAATTTCAATTTCGGCAGAATAAAACATGCCAAATTTATGTGAGAAACATTGTAGTTGTCAATTTTGAAGGCAGAATTATGCCATGTATTCCAACGTATTAAAAGGAAAAGGAGTTATCATTGGAATATTATACAATTCTTAAAAAATCAAACGCAGCATAGTGAACATTTCTAGGCCCAACACTGAATTGTAACCATTTTTAAAGTAAAAATAAAAAATAATAAATAGAATAAACTAATAAAGTCTGATGCATGTTTTACAGCTTTCATTTATTTATTTATTTATTTATTTATTTATTTATTTATTTATTTATTTATTTATTTTAACTTTTTAAAAAATGTGGGGTAAAATTCAGAGTTAGATATACAAACATTGATTATGCAGGGTCCCTGGCTGATGAGGTATGCCCCTCCATTCCTTAGCAGAATACCTCCACTGCCAATCTAACCCCTCCCCCAAAACAGTTTACCACTACTGCCAATCACTCTCTTGTAACACTATAAGTGATCAAGTTCAGCTCATGAGG
>NW_006949694.1:7708-21151 GCF_000164805.1 Carlito syrichta | reverse complement strand
CATTAGCCCATAAATTTTTAAGACATCTGAGTACTCATCACTCTCAATCATTTATTTATCTATCAGCAAATGCCTAAATATCTCAGTCATCAGAAGTGTTTATAGTTATCATTTTGTAATGACCTAAAAGTTGGTATTAGATAAGAATATCCAAAAAGATATTCCACTTCCTAGGACCAATATTGAGTATAAGTGACCAGTGTATTTGTGTTAAGAACAATTGCTTGTAATAGACTTCAGTAGAGTTAAAAAGACATTTGGTGCATTTAAGTTCCTTGCAGATCCTAGATGTTAGGCCTTTGTCAGATATACAGTTGGCAAATATTTTTTCCCATACTGTAGGCTGTCTCGCTGCTCTCTTGATGGATTCTTTTGCTTTACAGAAGCTCGTTAATTTGATGACGTCTCGCTTGTCTATCTTATTTCTTAAGGTATTGGCCTTTAGGTTTCTGAATAGGAATTGGTTACCAGTTCCAATATCCATAAGTGTGTCTCCTGCGCTTTCTAAGATTCTTATAGTTTGAGGTTTTATGTATAGGTCTTTGACCCATTTAGAGTTATTTTTTGTGTATGGTGATAGGCAACGGTCCTGTTTCAATATTCTGCATGTGGTCAGCCAGTTTTCCCAGCACCATTTACTGAATAGGTCCTCCTCTCCCCAGTGGTTGTTGTTGGAGGCTTTGTGAAAGATGAGTTGGTTGAGTAATTGAGGTTTTGCTTCTGGAATCTCTATCCTGTTCCATTGGTCTATGTGCCTATTCTTGTACCAATACCAGGTTGTTTTGATGCCTGTAGCATTATAGTAAAGTTTGAAGTCTGGAAGTGTGATACCTCTTGCTTTGTTTCTTTTGCTAAGGATTGTTTTGGCTATTTGTGGTCATTTATGTTTCCATATGAATTTCTGTATTGTCCTTTTCAGGTCTGAGAAGAATGATGTTGGTGATTTAATGGGTATTGTGTAAATATGTACCACATTTTTTTTTATCCAGTCCAGCTTCGATGAGCAACATGGTTGGATCCATGTTTTTGCTATTGTGAATAGAGCTGCAACAAACATACGTGTGCAGGTATCTTTTTTGTAGAATAATTTGAGTTCCTCTGGGTATATTCCCAATAATGGAATTGCTGGATCATATGGAAGGTCAATTTCTAGTTCTTTCAGAAATTGCCACACTGTCTTCCAAAGAGGTTGTACTAGCCTGCATTCCCACCAGCAGTGCAGAAGCATTCCTTTTTCTCCACATCCTCACCAGCATCTGTTGTTGTTTGTTTTATTTAATGATGGCCACTCTTACAGGGGTTAGGTGGTATCTCAATATGGTTTTGTTTTGCATTTCTCTGATGATAAGTGAAGCTGAGCACTTTTTCATGTGTCTGTTGTCTGCCCGTATAGCTTCTTTTGAGATGTGTCTATTCATGTTTTTTGCCCACTTTTTAAAGGGGCATACACAATGGAATATTATGCCCCATAAAAAAGAACAAATATATGGACTTTGCAGCAACTTGGTTGGATTTGAAGTCATTCATACTCAGTGATTTATCACAGAAATAAAGAAATGAGTTCCATATGTTCTTACTCATAAGCTGATCTTGAATGATTATAGTGCTATAAGAAAATGATTGACAGTAGTGAAAAACTGTCAGGGGAGGGGGGATAGGGAGTTAAGGGAAACTGCTAGGGTAGGGAGGGGCATACCTCATCAACAAAGGTACCTGCATGATCAATGTTTATATACTTGACCCTGAATTGTACCCCACATCTCTATAATAATTTTTTTAAAAAGAGACAGTTTATGTAAGTGTAACTTCATTACTTTCCTATAAATTCCTAAATGCTTTTATTATCTAAATTTTACACAAAATTATTTTGCAATGGTATTTACTAGACACTTCAGTGCATACAAAAAAAAAGACTGTTTCCTTCCATGTCTAAATTAAACAAAATGTACACATTTGTTTTTATGAAAATACAAGAAAATGTTCATGCTTTTGGAATTTCCTGTAATAATAGTATCAGGAGTACATTCCTTTAAATACAGAGGACAGAAATAAGATGAGCCAGGAATATTTTCAGTTTTCCAAACTCAGTAACTTTTTCCCCATTTTCAGCTGAAAATATTTTATTTCTTGCAACCAAGCAAACATCTCCATTTTACTAATGAAGTCAATATTTTTTTAAAATGGAAAAACAGAATTCTTTCCATGCTTTATAAAGGTTTCTGTGTAAGTATATGTGTACAAGTTTATATTCCATGATGATGATAAGGGCACATTTTTTAAAGCAAATTCTCTCTTTAAGAATATTAAAATAATCATTCAAAGACATTATTACTTAAAAGTGGAGCATGTTGTCTCCCCATGACTGGAGTGGACTATGGAAACTGCCCATCCTGGTCCTAATGAAGAGTTCTCAGGAGATGACTCTTGTGTCATAGGACACCACAAGGGACAGACAGTCCATGGTGAAGTTATAAATGCTCAGTCAGCCGGGCTCGGTGGCTCAGCCTGTAATCCCGTGCTTTGGGGGCCAAGGTGAGTGAATTGCCTGAGCCCGCGGGTTCGAGACCCACCTGGGCAACTTGGTGAGACCTCATCTCTACAATAAATAAAAAAATAGCCAGACATGGTAGCGCGCGCCTGTAGTTCCAGTTACTTGGAAGGCTGAAGCGGAAGGATTGCCGGAGCCCAGCAGGTGGAGGCAGTGATGGCCAGGAACAGCCACTGCACTTCAGTCTGGGTGACAGAGTGAGACTCCAACTCAAAAAATAAATAAATAAAAATAACTAAATTAATAAATGCTCAGTGATGGGTCCCCATCTGTCCTCTGCCCTGCCCTGTCTTGCTCATGCCTTGATGAAAGCTATATAATATGACACTCTAGGTAGACAATGTATCTCAAGAAAGATGACAATATAGCTTGTATGAAGTTCAAGGGCACAGGGCTCTTATTTGCACTGGGCTGGGCTGGTGGCAAGGTGTAGCTCATTTCCATCCTTTGGTCACAGGCTGACAAATAAGAAGTTGCTGAAGCACAAATCATGGTGAAAATAGAAACTTAAACAATTACATTTCCAGACACCATGAAAACTGCAGAAAATTTTAAAATGCCAAGAAAGAAAAAAGGTACAAAGTAATAAAAAGACACATCATGGTTCTCCAGACAAACATAACCAATAGACGGTAAAGACAAAGAGAAAGAAATGTATCACAAAGAATTGGCCTACAAGATTATAGAGGCTGACAAGCTTCAAGATCGGCAGGCAGGGTGAGTCACGAAGGTGGATTCCCAGGAGAGCCCATAGAATAATTTCATTCTGAGTCCCAAAGTGTGACAACCAAGAAAGCTGATGTTGTAAATTTCACTCCAAATGTTGGCAGGCTAGAGACCCAGGAAGAGCCAACATTTCAATTCAAGTCTAAAGGCAGGAAAAATCCAGTGTCACAGAATGAAGGCCATCAGGCAGGAGGAATTCTTTCTTATTCAGGAGGAGGTCAGCCTTTTTGTTCTATTTAGGCCTTCAACTGATTGGATAAGGCCCATCTACATAAGCAAGGGCAATCTGCTTTATTTAGTCTATACAAATAAATATTAATCCCATCAAAAAGCACCCTCACTGAAACATCCAGGATAATCCAAGTATCTGGGCATCCCAAGGCCCAGCCAAGTTGATGTATAAAATCAACCATAATAGTAACCCTTGTGAAATGTTACCCAAATTCAGTTCCCCTTTTGTTTGTTTAATACACAAGTTATACTTCTGTTTCTCTCTTTTTTATTTATTTTGACCAATTGGCTTAGTAGGAATAAATTTCTTTTGCACTTCAATAAGCAAACAATTAATAGATGATTGGTAAAATTGCACTGAAAACTCATTTTTCTCCACTAAAGCAGGCTTGAGAAACATTTATTTAATAACATGGAAAATAAAGTTTTTTTTTTTTGATTTGGAGTCTCACTCTGTCGCCCAGACTGGAGTGCATTGGCCACTACTGGCCATCGCAGCCTCGACTTGCTGGGCTCCGGCGATCCTTCCGTCTCAGCCTTCCAAGTAACCGGAATTACAGGTATGCGCTACCACGCCCGGCTGTTTTTTTGATTTATTGTAGAGATGAGGTCTCCCTGCCCAGGTGGATCTCGAACCCGCGGGCTCAGGCAATCTACTCACCTCAGCTTCCCAAAGGCATGGAATTACAGGCTGAGCCACCGAGCCCAGCTATAAATAAAGTTTTAATTTTAAACAGTCAGACTCAATTCCATGCTGTCCTGTAAAAACAATGATAGAAACTCATGTTCATTCATTTCTTTGTTTGAAAAACAAAGTTCAAAGTAGAATGAGATTTAATCATCATCACACTTGTTGGTTTGAGGGTGAGAAGTTTGACAAGGAAGCACACAACTAGTTTTTAGCCCTTTGAAACTGCATTTTCTGCTTCTGTTAAACTCTTGTGGAACCTCAAAGAGGGTTCCACAAACCAATAACAACAACAATGCCTGAGAGTTTGCTAAAAATGCCAATTTGAGTACTCATCCCAGGACTACTAAATCAGAATATCTGGAGGTGAGACATAGGAATCTGTGTGTTAGAAAGCTCTTCAGGTGAGTTTTCAGCATCCTAGCATTTGAGAATCTCTGTATTAAACAACACTTCATCCTTCTCACAGAATCATATATGTCACGGGTTAAACCTCAACTGGAGAAACTTAGTACAATCCCCAGGAAATGCCAAATTTGCACAAAATCCAATCAGACAACAGAGAATTTTGTGTTTAACTGTATTCTTTCATTCCTTCTAAATTGTAAATGATTATATATATTTGGATAAAATTAGATGAGTTACACAATACCAACATATAGTAATATTAAAATTTAATTAAAATTTATGTTAAAACAGTCCATTTGCTTTGCATTTTATCTACCATTTTGATCTAAGTAGATAACCATCAAAAGACATTTCAAATGGCATTCCTTCTTCAATTATTTACATTTCCAATAATAAGTTAGGCACTAATCAACAGGCATAAGCAAATTGTTGGTAATGAATGCCAATACAGAGAAGCATTGGTTTAAAATAGTTGGCTTATTTTTTGTAGAGCACTTGTTAGTGTTACTTCCCAAGTCCAGACTTAGAAAGAGATGATAACCTATTTATAATTTTTAATTGGCCCAGATCCCATCACTGCAACAAATACACTAAAAACAACCATACCTTGAAATAGTGGAGATTTCCTTGTCTTTCTTGGTCTTGGTTTCCAATATCTTCTTCATGTTTGCCTTATCCAGCAATAATTCCCCATTAAGATGTTCATTGTTCCCATGTTAGCCTTTGCTGCTTGTCGAACCCCTGTCACATGATGGCTCCCCCCCAAGACTATCCTCAATAACCAAGCCCTGCTATCCATAATTTCCTTTCCTCTCCTTCCCAATAAAAATTTCCTAAACAATTTTCCACTCTCAAGAAACCTGCTATCAACTACCTATATATTCTAAATCTGTCTGATATTGTTCCTTTGGGATAATAATAATAGAAAACTATAATGCAGCATTGTGTCAGTTATGATTTGTTGCAAAGAAAGATGTGGAGCTATAAAACAAGAGTCCAAGATCCAGCTGTGTTCAAGTAAATTTGGGAAGATTTCATCCTCAAAGAACTTATAATTTAATAATGTGGATGAGATAATAATATAAAAATACAGTAGGTTGGAAATACCAAAGAAAAGTGCAAAGTTCTGGGGTAATCAAAGACAGGAGAGCTCAAATCCAGGAAGACATGGGCTTTAGGAACAGTTTTTCAAAGGAAACCACCCTAGTTTACAGTAAACATACCCATTTCTGGAGTCTGAAATAGTATAACTATACAATATCCACACCATCCAGCAATGAGAACTGTATCCATGCAAATTCAAGCCATGTTGGTTTTTCTCTTGGCTCTGAGTAAACTGAGTTTCATCATGGAGTGATAAAAAAGTCTCCATTGGAGTTTTTCTGCTATAAGTAGTATGGACAAGAACTGTCATTGTTGTCCTTTCAAACTAGTCTTGTAGCACTGCAAGATGTGTGTAAGGGTATGTCCTTTTGTGTGGGTGTGGACAAGCAGGAGTGTGGCTTGTGTATGATTTTTGCCTCAAGCTAACTTGACATACTCTCAGCAATAAGGGGACATTGACAATTTGCTGTGTGCCAACCCCCATGATGAGGCAATGCACTCAAATCCTGTCCTTTAGGTGCTTAAAGTTTAGATGATCAAAGAGATAAAGATTAGCTCAAAGTCTACACAGCTGCCATGCAGTGATTCTACCTCTATTCTATAGTTCCAGGATCCACTGTCACAAGGAAAAGGATTATGGTTCTTGTCCTCATATTGATAGGTGGTGCAAATGCCTGTCCCAGTTCCATGAGGACAGTCCTGTGACCTCAGTATGGAGTCTTTACTCAGTCCCTGGGTCCAATCCCTGTGCTAAGCAGTCCCTCTCAGCCTGTAGTGAGCACAAGAACAGCCTGGGGTGGCTGTAAGGTCTCTGACCTCACTCTCCCAGAAATTCTGATTCAGCATTGCTATGCTTTTTTGAAAAAACACCTGAGTGGTCCTACAGCAGACAATATGTGAACTGCCCTGAGAAATCCTGTGATCTAGCGGTGAATGAACTAAAACCTGAAATCTTCTTTATAGAGACAAAGTAAGAGCATAATTTAATTGATATGCGACATTAACTTCAGAATGTTTCAAAAATATGCACAAAATAGTCATATAATAAGATACCTTTCCCTGCTTTCAAAAACAGCTGCAAACTACAAATTCTGAAAATAGAGGAAAGTTCACAATCCTTAGATTTAACCTCTTCATGATTAATTTTTTGGTGCATAACTTCAATATATGCTCCAAATTAACAACAAACTACTACTCATTTGTCATCCCATTTTTTCTTAATATTCACTGGTAAACCTTGCTTTTAGAAATCGTAAATAAATACCAAGTGTTAGAAATACGCTAAATCAAATACTAAATACTGCCAATAATTCACAACAGAAACAAAATCAGCATCAAAACCCAAGCTAAACCATAGATTAAGCAGAGGTTTTTTGTGTGACCTTCAAATCAATGCTTTGGTTTTCTCTTGCTATTTTTAAATGATAGACAACTGGGAACATTAACCACATTTTCCTAAAATTGAATTTTGCTCTTTCACATAATATTGATTCAAAAGCAATGTCATCAATAAATGTGAGTAAAAGAAAAGGAACTTCCAAAGGCCTAAATTCTACTGGAACTAAGATACCAAGTTTATGAGTAAAGAGCAGCAAATAATTTTAGAAAAAGATATTAAGGCTTCAGATAAACCTAGAATGATGTGAACTTGAGCAGGCAGGAAGAGTAAAAACAGAAAAAAAATGTGTTTGCAAATGCCATTGAGTATTTTTTTCATATTCTACAATTTACCCATGTAACTCCATCCAACTAAAAAGAGACTGAGAAATGTATTGGGGAAAGGAAAAGTACCCAGTCAAAACTGGGGTTCTATAAGAATTGAGGAAAGAGGAATGAGAAAATGGGGTCAACTTGCAGTCCATCATGTGGAATGATGAAGGGTGGGAGAAGGGAAGAGTTAGAAGAAGTGATAAAAGGGAATGAGAACAAATATAAAATTAACTGCTGTCAGTTTCCCAAAAGTCGCAACCCCTGTCACAGTATCTCTACTTATGATCTTGTGTTCCTGATTTTCTAAGTTTCCTTCATCAAGATTGTTCCTTTCACTTTCTCTCATACCCCTCTAGCCTTGGCCTTAGACATAGACTTTTTCCAAAATCCTCAGTATAATGGGATACAGGCAAAAGCTGTTTCTCTAAGTTATCTGCTTTATATTAAAAGTCATCAGCCAGAGGATGATTTCCAACAGCACAGTTGCCTCATTTGTGGTTATTGAATGATACCCCTGGAATTGGGCAATGCCATGACCCTTCACTTGGTGAATTGAATTTCCATGTGAATAGACATCCTGACTTTCCTGTGAAAACTGCACTTAGATTTGTAGTCTGACTGCTGGATGAAGTCTAAAGCATGAAGGGGCAGAAAATTTTAATGTTAGCTCAATACTCAAGCCACCTTCCTGTGGAGTAAGGACTGCCATGGCCTCATTCCCAGAAGGCTGACCTTGGAAGAACAACCCCCTCCAGCCTTTCATGGACCCAAGATGAATAATGTGGCATTCATTCCATGGCTCAGATATCAGGTCAGAATTTATTGCTTTGGACATCAGTCATTATGTGATTTACAGAGCAAAGAAGAGGTACAATACAAACCTCAGATTATGTTACAAATTTAGAGGGTATTTCTAAGCATGAAAATATACAACATTGCAAGACTAATGCCATAAAAAGAGGCAACAGACCAATAGATCATTGTCTCCATTTAACTGTAATCTCTAAAAATAATTTTAGCTCTCATTTCTGAGTCAGAGCAAAATTTGAAAAGTTACATTCCTGTTTTTAAAAGTCAATATATAACCTAAATTGTCCAAAACAGAACTTAATATACTTCAGTAAGAATTAAATCCCCCAAGGACATTTCAGAATACATCCAGAAAGCAGAGCAAAAGATAATGTGGTTTTATTCCAAAGCACAGACTTAAACACATGGCACCACTCATCATTCTCAAATTTCCAATTGCTTCACTTGCTCTCAAGAGTCAAGGGGCTTCTATAGGAAAATCACATGCAGTCAGAAAATTACAGGAGGCCAGGTTCTTTGGGAGTAAAGATCCATTCATCTAATAATTTGCTAAAAGCTTACTCTTTCTGATTGTCATTTTTTTCCTTCTTGGTAAGCATATCACGCAAATTGTGACAAGAGATAAAGAAGAGAAAGCAATCCCAGAAAAATAGACAAAAAGAGTGACAAAAAATAAGACACACAATGTTTTTAAATTTTAATATTTTTTAATTTAATATTTTAAATTTTAATATTTTTTTAAAATGCCTTTTATGAAAAACACCAATGGTGAAATTTAAATATACTATTGCAACCCCACAGACAATTATTATTATTATTTTTAGATAGCAGTGCCATATGCTCCCACCACCGGCATGGATCCCACTGGAAATGGCCTCAGGGGACACTCAAGGGCAACCTTAAACAGGTATCTGGCTCTTGGTAAATCCTCCTCATCTCTAAAGATTTCTATAGGATTTCAACTCTACTTGTTTGTTTATTTGTTAATGTGAGAATAGGAGAAACACAAATCTGTAGGCTCTGATTTTATAGGTGACTTCTTGCATTTGATTATTATGGTGCTGATTTTCTCATGCTTTGACTCATCTCGTCCATGTTTGCCTTCTCAATGACCACCTTTTAGTCTTTGTCAGGACTTCAGCCAACAGTACAAACTGAGGAAAGCTGCTCTATGTTACTGTTTGCTACGATGCCCACTGATGCATGGTGATGAGAAGCATGCCATTAAAAGCCAAAATTGTCATTCATGGTGACCTAAATGCAACATAAGCACAGGGACCTGCTCATGTGCCTGGGAAAAGTGACCAACTCTAACTTGTTCACAAAGTGTCCATACCAGGTGATTTAGAGTTGTGAAAATCAGCCAGATTTCTACTATGCTTAGTAGCAAGAATTTCTTTTTTCTCTTTCTTTTTTTTACTAGAGAGAGTATTTCGCTCTGTTGCCCAGACTGGAGTGCAGGAACATGATCATAACTCGTTGCAACTTCTAACTCCTGGGCTCAGTGAGCCTCCTGCCTTAGCCTCCCTGGTAGCTGGAACTACAGGCATGCACCACCACTCCCAGCTAGTTTTTAATTTTTGGTAGAGGTGAAGTTTCACTGTATTGCCCAGGCTGGTCTCAAACTTTTGGCCTTAAGTGATCCACCTGCCTTGAGCTCTCATATCACTGGGATTATGGGAATCAGCTACCATGTCCAGCCACAAGGATTTTAAATATATCAGCTCTTGGCTGGGCTTGGTGCCTCAGCCTGTAATTCCAGCACTTTGGTAGGCCAAGGCAAATAGATTGCCTGAGCCCGCGAGTTCAAAACCAGCACAGGCAACTTGGTGAGACCTCGTCTCTACAATAAATTAAAAATTAGCTAAAAACTAACAGTGCTTCCTCAAATAAAGAAAATCCCCTTGAAAAAAAATTAGCTAGGCATGGTAGTGTGCTCCTGTAGTTTCAGTATGTGGAGAGCTGAGGCAGAAGAATGTTCGGAGTCAAGCAGGTCGACTTTGGATTGGCCATGAGCATGCCACTGCACTCCAGCTTGGGCGACTGAGTGAGACTCCAATTCAAAAATAAAAATAAAAATAAACTCTTTTTGATATGATTTAATACAGCCTACTTAAAATAAAATCCATGTTTAACAATTTCCAGCTGTCAGCTCTAATTTGCCATGATGGAAAATGACAAGGAGTTATTTGTCAGTTATGATGGTATCAGAAAAAAGCTGAGTGGAGTTTGTTCTCATTCTTCTCTTTCTCATTATTCTTTGTCAATGTTCTTAGGAAACACACCTAATTTTAAGGCTTCTCCAACCAAGCAGAATGGGCAAAAAGACACTTGATGTCTTCTAAAACTATTTTATATCAATTCCAACATTTTAGAAAAAAATAACAGTACAAAATTCCAATATTAACAGAAGAAATATTTCTTCAAAGATGCCTAACTGCTCATGTCCTGTGTATTTCCTGTCCTGGACAAAAATGTTCCATTCTTCTCATGAAACCAATTAGTTATAAAGCTAAAAATTAAAGCAGACTTTATACTTAACTGAATGTCTCTATTTCCCTTTTGAGTTCATAAGTAAAAAGAGAACAAAACACAGAAAAATACTTTCTAGGCTATAAGATCATGAGATCTGTAATCTATTCAATGTTGAGTACCAAATTCAGTACCTGGCACATAATATTTGTTCAATACATTCTATATTTTTTAAACACATAATCTCATGATTCCTACTTAAGAGTTAAGAGTCAATGCAACTTTTCTTCTTTTCACTAGCAGTTTTCTGTTGTATACCCAAAGATCATCTTGCTTTGCTTAGTATTAGAGCATGAGGGCTTTGAAGTCACACAGACAAGACTTAACCTTCCTGTTTTTGCCACTTACTCTCGTGGTAACATTTAGCAAATTGTTATATATATATATATATATATATATATATATATATATATATATATATATATAATTTGTCATTATAAGCTAGTTGAAATTTTTCCAAAGTCAACAGCCTGTCAGTGACCACAAAATGCAAAGGAGAAAAGGAAAAAATAGCAGACACCCACACATTCTCTAAAGTAAAGTTCTGGAAGGCTGGGCTAGGTGAAATCCAGTCAGCCTGTACCTGAGCATTTCCTCCTTGAAAGCCCTTAGAACAGATCAAAGAAGAGAAAAGGCAAAGATGTCACCCAGCGATCAGCCCCTAACTCCATACATACCTGTGTTCCAACCTTTAGAGGCATTAAGAATTGGTTCATTATTACTGTCAATATAGAAATATCAGTTGAGCATCTGCAATGTGCTAAACACTGCTCTGCTCTCAATGACAGAAATAAAGTGGTGAGCAAAACAAGCTCCATGAGTGCCTGCCCTCATGGAGCCTGCATTTCAGAGGGATTTGTTTCTGGGAAGTGAAAAAATCAAGAGGATGAATAATAGACCTTACAGTTGGGATCTGCTACATTTTTCAGTCTTTCTAAAAGTTCTGAATGGTTCCCAGTCTAATTTCTAAACAAAATTTCAATCTTTTTGTGCAAAATGGCATGGCCAATCTGAACATGAAATAACCAAGGGACTTTATTAAGTACTCAAGTACACTTTTGGCCAAAGACATCGATTGTTACAGCCAATTTCAAACTTATCTATCACAAAGCAACACAACCTTGCTAAAAATATTAATTTAAATACAAAGACTGCTTTGTTTCCAAACCTCTAAGAAATAAAGGCAGTAACCAGATACTATACCTGTTTTGTAATTTAAAGTGAATAAATACTCCACTGAAACTCATAGCTGACATCTCTTCAGAAGAGAAATTCATTGACAAGGTAATAATTCCCAGTAGCTACAAAAAGAAACCACAATCTTCAGAAAAACCACATAACAGAGAATGAGATACTAGGAGCAGCCCATACAATTACTCATGATAGATAACTGTATTAAAATTAAATAGGGGGTTGGGGGCAAGATGGCGACGGCATAGGTGAACTGGTGAGATTCTCTGAATGGACCAAGACTGCAAACTGCTGAATAGACAGACTGTAAAGCAGAGGGAAAAGTGAACAAAACCAGAAGACCCTCATAAGGAAGAACAGGCCATTGCAGAAGAGAAATAAAAGCAACCCCACCTTCCCTCAAAAACAGAATTGAAGAGGGGGAGACAAAGGGGTAAAGGGAGAAAAATCTACAGAAATGAAAAAAAAACCAAAAGAAGAGTATGGGTCTCTCCCAGACGCCTGGGAGAGCAGACACTGAGAAAATTGACTTTGGAATACAAACAATGAAAAGTCCCCAGAATGAAGGGTCTCAAAATGCAAATGTAGATATCAAAACAATAATGGAGAGATTAAAAAGAATTGAGGAGACACAAGAAGAAACTAGGAAGGAGCTGATATCTGAGATAACAGTAATAAAGAATACTGTGAATGAAATAAATAACAAATTGATAAGCATGGAAAGCAGAATTACCCAAGCAGAAGAAAGAATCTCAGAGCTTGAGGACCAAAATATAGAAATAACCCAAACTCTTAAAAACACAGAAAATAAGCTAAAAAAGACAGAACAAAACCTTCAAGAGATGAGTGAATACCTCAAGAGGCCTAACCTAAGAATAATCGGACTCCCTGAGGCAGAAAGAGAAACAGAGACCACATTGGAACAAACTTTCCACGAGATCATTCAAGAAAATTTCCCTTATCTAATCAGTGATACAAAAATTCAAACACAAGAGATTCAGAGAACCCCCGCAAGACAACAAATGAGAAGACCAACTCCTAGACACATAATAATTCGCCTAAATAAAGTAGGCACAAAAGAAAAAATCCTAAAGGCAGCAAGAGAAAAAGGCCAGATCACCCACCATGGAAGACCAATCAGAATAGCAGCAGATTTATCTGCAGAAACCCTGCAGGCTAGGAGAGCTTGGAGCCCTATCTTCAAAGTCCTAAAGGATAAACAATTTCAACCAAGAATAACCTACCCAGCCAAGCTAAGCTTCATCAGTGAGGGAGAATTAAAATCTTTCCCAGATATCCAATCCCTAAGAACTTATGCAGCCACAAAACCATCTCTACATGAAACACTTAAGAAAGTACTAAACACAGAAGAAAAGGAAAAAAGAACAACGTTCTTCACAAGAGTACAGGGAAAAGAATAAAATATACACGAACCAACCCCAAAGCAAAGAAAGACAAAAAAAAAAAAAAAAAGAAAAACGAAAAAGAAAAACCA
>NW_006949694.1:2484-7688 GCF_000164805.1 Carlito syrichta | reverse complement strand
GAAATAAAGTGGTGAGCAAAACAAGCTCCATAAGGGCCTGCCCTCATGGAGCCTGCATTTCAGAGGGATTTGTTTCTGGGAAGTGAAAAAAACAAGAGGATGAATAATATACCTTACAGTTGGGATCTGCTACATTTTTCAGTCTTTCTAAAAGTTCTGAATGGTTCCCAGTCTAATTTCTAAACAAAATTTCAATATTTTTGTGCAAAATGGCATGGCCAATCTGAACATGAAATAACCAAGGGACTTTATTAAGTACTCAAGTACACTTTTGGCCAAAGACATCGATTGTTACAGCCAATTTCAAACTTATATATCACAAAGCAACACAACCTTGCTAAAAATATTAATTTAAATACAAAAACTGCTTTGTTTCCAAATCTCTAAGAAATAAAGGCAGTAACCAGATACTATACCTGTTTTGTAATTTAAAGTGAATAAATACTCCACTGAAACTCATAGCTGACATCTCTTCAGAAGAGAAATTCATCGACAAGTAATAATTCCCAGTAACTAAAAAAAGAAACCACAATCTTCAGAAAAACCACATAACATAGAATGAGATACTAGGAGCAGCCCATATAATTACTCATGATAGATAACTGTATTAAAATTAAACATATATTATTGTGGACATTATAGTTTTGACACAAGATGAAGTAAGTGCTTTATGTTACTTAAAAGTTTCAATAACTGCCTTAAATTTGGCTTGCTTGAAAATAAGCATATCCTGAGTAAATATAAAACATTTATTATCTGAAGTATTGCTTTCATTACAATTGTTGGTTTGCAAAAACTTTTTAATTTTCTAAAAGTTGATATATGGCATTGATATTTTTAAAAAATACTAAAACAAGACCCAAATAGGTAAATTTTAAACAGGGTCCTAAAGAGAATTACTTCGGCATATGAAAATCTCTTACTGAAACTCTACTAAATACTAAAATCAATTCCAGACGAATCTTGAATGTAAATATGAGATAGGGAAAATAAACCTTTTAAAGAAAAAACAAAGAACATCTTCATGATCTTGGAGTAGGCAAAGATTCCTTAAGTAACACAAAAAGCACTACTGAACTTAAAACAAAAAGAATTAAATTATATTAAAATTTAGAATTTCTCTTTATCACTATTGAGTGAAAAGGAACTCACAGAGTAGAAAAAGATGCTTGCAATATATATATCCAACAGAGTACTGATACCCAGAATATATAATGAATTTCTACAATTCAATAAGAAAGATAATCCAATAGAAAGATGAGCAAAGAACTTGTATATGTCACATTTTAAAAGAATCCTAATGGCCAATAAACATATGGAAAGGAGTTTAACTTCGTTAGTTGTCAGGGAAATGTAAATTAAAACTACAATAAGAGATGCTACACTTCCATCCATGTGACAAATTTTAAAAGAAGACAAAGCCTGTTAGAATAACCAACATTCACATACATGGCTGGTAGGAATGTGACTTGGTACAAATACTTTAGACAACTGTTTGACAGTATCTGCTGAGCAGAAGTTTTCAAAATAATGGTTCCTGGATCAATAACATAAGCATCACCTGAAATTTACCAGAAGTGCAAATTCTTGAGCCCATAAAAATGATTAAGACGACAGTTTTAATGTTATATGTTTTACCACAGTAAAAAAGTAAAAAGAAAGCTGAGTTATCAGATATTCTATATTTAATCTCTTTAAATATGTTGTTTTGATTGATGTTCCTTAAGAAAATCTGGCTTTGAGCCACTTGAGTGGTGGCTCAATCCTGTAATCCTAGCACTTTGGGAGACTGAGGTGAGAGGATTGCCTGAGTTCAGGGGGACCAGCCTGGGCAACTTGGTGAGACCTTGTCTCTACAAAAAACAACAACAAAAATCAGTCAGGCGTGGTGGCACATGCCAGTGGTTTCACCTACTTAGAAGGCTGAGGTGTGAGGATCACCTGAGCCTAGAAGGTCAAGGCTGCAGTGGCCATGAGTATGCCACTGTACTCCAGCCTGTGTGACACAGTGAGACTCTGACTCAAAAAAAATATCTGGCTTTATACGGATATGCAATTGAAAATAGGAATTCTTTAGTAGTCTTCTTACATAAGTATGAATATTATTCTTTGATATTTCATCAACATTTGACAAGACTAGTTGCAATGTGGAATCTGAAACCATATTCACATGCTTTTTGTTCTGTTACATTGAAATTAGTATATCAAAGAGACAGCACTTCCATCCTTGCAGAACTATTTACAACAATCAATTCATGAAATTAACCTAAGTGCTCATCACTGTATAAATAGATAAAGAAACTGTGGTATATATACACAATGGAATACTATTCAGCTTTTAAAAAGGAAGAAATTTTATCATTTACAACAACATGGATGGAACTGAAGAATGTTATGCTAAATGAAATGAACCAAACACAGAAAGACAAATACTGTGTATTCTCACTTACATGTTGAAACTAAAACAACTGAACTCATAGAAGCAGAGTATCTTGGTGGTTTCCAAGAACTGGGGGATAGGAGAATAGGGAGATATTAGTCAAAAGGTATAGAGACTCAGTTAGATAGAAGAAATATGTTTGAAATTTTTGAACTGTATTGCATAGCATGGTGAATATACTTAATAACTGTGTACTCTTCATTTCAAAGTTATCAAGAGAGTAAATTTCAAATGTCCCATCACAAAAATGTTAAATATTTGAGGTGATGAATATGTTAATTACATTAAATATTTCATATTGTATTCAAAATTATGACATCATTTTATCCATAGATATGTACAGTGATAAATTTGTCAATGCATAATAAAAAATTTAAAACTCTGTTTTATTCTTCAAATGGATTTTGGACTCATGTATAACTTTGTAATATCATGCATTGATCATTTGGAAACATACCTGTTTACTGAGTTATCCAATTCAGGTGTTCTTAGATGGGGGTTATTTTGCTCTTCTGGAAATATTTGGCGATGTCTGGAGATGTGCTTGGTTGTCACATTTGGGGCTTGTTAGTGACATCTAGTGGGAAGAGGCCAGAGATGCACTGAACAGCCCCTCAGAACAAATAATTATACAGACCAAAATGCCAATAGTACTGAGGTTCGGGAACCTTAATCTATTTAATGTTGACACATTTCATTAAACATTATGAAGAATTTACATGTATTAATATCACCACTAATGTTTTGAGAAAATTTGTTAAATTTGGGAAGCTGTCAAAATCATGATGGTTGTTACAATTCTCTAAAAACTCTAATTTTAGCTGTAAAGCTCAAATTTTATTATTTACAAAATATATTTTCAGCTATTTTTCTTGACATTACAAATGAATCCTCAGTCTTTTTCAAGAAACTGTCTTAGAAATACTCAAAACTAAATAATTAGTGTTTGTCAATTATACTTGCAATTTAAAATGGTCCATGAAAAAAGGAGTCATTATTTCTCACACTAAATCACAGAACTTGTTTTCCTCAAGACAACCACTACACTTCTATACAGCATAAATGCTTTACGGGTAGTCATTTTTCTTCTTATTTTTGGTAAATATGTGAGGTGAATAACACAATAACCAGCACAGAGTCACAGTATGTTGTCACCTTTCAAGGGACAATGTGAATCTTGCCGATCTTGTTCCCCCAGGAGCCTCTCTGCACAGGGACAATGGTGAACTTGGTCAAAGCAATGGCCCCTTGGATGGTAGTGGCTATTTCCTTGGAGCACTTAGTGCCCAGGCCAACGTGGCCATTGTAGTCCCTGATGGCAACAAATGCCTTGAACCTGGTCTGCTGGCTAGTGCCAGTTGGCTTGTGTACCAGCATTATCTCCAAAATCTCATCCATACAGAAGATCCCCAATGAAGAAGTCAATGATTTCAGACTTCTTGCTGGGCAAGGAGAAGAGGTAAATCTCCTGTGGGGACTTGCTTTTCATGTCCTTGCCCAGAGGGCCCAGTTTGGTGCCGGGCATCCATTCCCTGTCCTCAGCCTGGCCTCCATGAGCTCACCTTATCCCTGCCTCCAAGGCCACTGGCATGGTCTTGACCCCGGTGCCCAAGAAGCTCCTGCTGATGGCTGGTATTATTGCAACTCCTCAGTCAGGGTCTGCACTGCCACCCTGGGCAACTTTTAGAATTATAGCTACTTGACCCCTGGCCTCTGGAAAGACTATATTCACCAAGTCTCTCTATCAGGAATTCACCAACCATCTGGTCAAGACTCTCACCAGGGTCTCTGTGCAGAGGACACAGGTTCCAGCTGTGGTAAAAACATAGGGTTTTTATACAAGAAAAATAAAGTGAACTAAGCCTGTCAAAAATAAAAATATTAGCTATTCATGATAGCACACACATGTAGTCCCAGTTACTTGGGAGGCTGAGAAGGGAGGATCTCTTGAGTCCAGGAGGTAGAGGCTTCAGTGAGCTATGATAACACCATTGCACCCTAGCCTGGGCAACAGAGCAGACACTGCCTAAAACAAACAAACAGCAACAAAAAAACTTTTTAAAATTAGGGGAAATTACATAAACTTATATACTAAAGTGGAATAGTTCTCAGGGTAGAGCAAGTAAAGAGATTATGGCACAGAGTCATTATTTGATTCTGTTTGCTTTTCTTTTTGCTTTACCAATATATAATATTTCCTTTTAAAATGTGCCTCGTATTTTTACTGTCTTTGTGCTGTGCTCACAAGTAGGGTAACATGACCTTCTCAGGCAGTTCTGCTTAGGAATCAGCATGATATGTTCTCTTGTATCACTCCTCCCTTGTTCGAAGCTGTTACAAATGCAGTGAATATTTATTTGGTCCACAATTGAGGACAGTAGAAAGAACACCAGCTTTGGAGTCAGTTCATTCCTGTGTTTACTGCACAGCTAAATCCCTGGAAAAGTAAGTTACTAATCTTTTCATATCTACGTTTTTTCACCTGGAATATGTCAATGAAAATATGTGTATCCCAGATCGTCTATGAGGACAAAAGGAGGTAAAGCCTATAAGCACTCAGCACAATGCTGGGTGCATAATAGGAGCTTCAAAAATTAGAATTACCATTTAAATTCCAAGTCTAAAGGACTTGCTTAGAGTTTAAAAACTGTACTTTCCCAGATCTTCTGCAGTGGGTACACTCTAACACCCATGCCTCCTCTGGTAAGCTGCTCTGAAGAGTTAAGCACTTATGAGTGTCTTCCTACTTTTTTAAAAGCATTTT
>NW_006949694.1:0-2018 GCF_000164805.1 Carlito syrichta | reverse complement strand
TTTAAGATTAGCCTCTGTACTAGAGAAAACATATGGCAATTCAAATTAAAATTTGTATTAAAAGATTTGTAGTATGTCTAAATAGATGAAAATTTAGTTTTACAATTCTTTATGACAAAAGTATCAAATACATACATGGATATGCAGCTATGTGATATATTATGTATTAATACTTAATGACTTTCCACATGGGATTTCCTCTTCCTGCAAACATTCATGTTTTCCAGTATATTAGTTTAACTCAGCAAACTACCACATCTTTCTCTTCTCCTTCTCACAGTAATTTTGCCAGAGTGAATGGTTTATCTCACCTTTATTTTTATATAAACCACACTTTAAAAATCAAATTTATTTCACCTTTATCATCAATCCTTTTCTGAAATGACTGTCAAAGTCATGTCTTAGAGTCAAAACACTTGCCTATGCTCATTCCATATTAACTTTAGCCCATCTTTTGAATCAAATCATAATGAACACTCCTTTGTTCATTAAAGCACAAAATTTTACATTAACACATTAAATTAAAACATAACATTTAAGAATTATAAGGAATCCCAAAAGTCAATTAGTCAAACATTAAACTGATATGCAAGTAATAGTGACAAATACTTTTGCAAGTATACTGTTTGAGATGCTACAAAAATATCATAAGTTGCATAATTTATAAACAATATAAATTTATTGCTCACAGTTCTAGAGGTTGAGAAGTCCAATGCAACAGCAAACTCAGTTTCTGGTGAGGGCTTACTCTGTGCTTCACAAATGACATCTTCTAGCTATGTCCTTACATTGCAGAAGAGGCAAACAGGCTCCATCAAGCCTCTCTTAAAAAGCACTAATCCCATTCATGAGGGTGAACTACATGACCTAATCTCCTTCATAAAGCCCCATCTCTTTTTAAGAAATTATAAATGATACATAATATTGGTACAAATCTATGGGGTACATATGAGATTTGACTAGATGCATAGAATATGTAATTATCAAATCAAGGTATTTGGGGTATCCATCACCTTGAACGTTTATCATTACTATGTTGGAAACATTTCAAGTCCTCTCTTCTAGCTATTTTGAAATAATACACTGTTAACTATATTCTCCCTACTCTGCTATTGAACATTAGAACATATTCTTTCTATCTAACTGTATGTTAGCAAGCTGACACAGATATAGGGCCACTACCGAGAGCATTCACTAAAACAATGCATTCACTAAACAACCTTTGCTCATTGTCCCACCACCCACATACTCTTCCCAACCTCTGGTAGCTATTATTCTATTCTCTACTTCCATGAGATTAACTTTTTAAGCTCCACATATGAGAAAGAACATGCAATATTTGTCTTTCTGTGCCTGGCTTATTTCATTTAACATAATGACCTCTAATTCCATCCATGTGGCCACATGTCTTTGCTATTATGAATCATGTTGATCTATTTTTGCATCCTTGGGATGAAACCTACTTGACCATCATGATTTATCTTTTTTATATGCTACTGGATTCAGTTTGCTAGTCTTTTGTTGAGGAATTTTGCATCTATGTTCATTGGGGATATTGGTCTGTAGTTGTTTTTTTTTTTTTAATATGTTGTGTCATTCTTGGCTTTGGTGTAAAGATAAGACTGGTTTTATAGAATGAGTTAAAGAAGATTCCCTTCTCAATGTTTTCAAATAGTTTCAGGAGGATTTGTACCAATTATTCTTTGAACATCTGGCAGAACCTGCCTAATCCTGAACTTTCTTTGACGAGAGATTTTTTTATTACTGTTTCAATTTCATACTTATTATTGGTCTGTCCAGGATGTCCCTTTATTCCTGATTTAAGCTTGGGGTTGTATGTTTTTCGGAATTCATCCATTTTCTCTAGATCTTCTAGTTTGTATGCTCAAAATAGTTTCGGATAATCTTGTATTTCTGTGGTACCAGTTGTAATGACTTTGAATCATTTCTGATTCAGCTTATTTGAATCTTCTTATTTTCATGGTTAACATAGCTAGTGGTCTATCAATTTTATCTTT
>NW_006949693.1:0-775 GCF_000164805.1 Carlito syrichta | reverse complement strand
TTCAATGTCCACACTGTGTCTCTCCTCCTTTCTTACAGTTTTCCTCTTGTTCTTCAGCATGTGTTTTCTCCATTCTCTAATTCCACAGTATCCACTTAGCACCTCTCTTAATAACTCTCAATGCATTCTGCCTTGATTGTCATTACTCGTGTTTTAGTCTAATTTTCTCCATTCACTTGTAAACTTTGAGGCCAGGACATCTTATATTGTTTACAGTCTTACTTGCACTATCGCTTACTCATAACATGCTTAGCATGATGCCTCTTACTTAAATCTTTGTTGAATTGAAACTTGTAATACACAAGGCTATCTGATGTTTTTCAGATTAGTGCTTTCCCAGCACATATTTTCTCTTGACTTAGATCAATGTCCTATAGTAGCAAATTATCCCATAATCTCAAAGAACTCTTTTCCACTCTGAGCCTTGTATACAGCAGCCTTCAAATAGAGAACACACCATCTCAAGCATATGCTTAACTCTATTTCCCTGCAAATGAGATAGGACAACAAGGTTTTGTAGACTCAGTGGGCCCTGGATTATGAGGAGTTAAAAGAAAATATTTTTCCAATATGAATACTCTAATAATATTTATCAAGACTACTCAATAAGTTGGGTTAATCCAATGTATTGGTCAGCACATTCAGTAGTAATGTCTTCTGGTATTCTCTTGTGTGCAGAATACTAAAGCTTAGCCAGGTCTACACCTGGTCATGGTAGCCAAAAAATAGGGTCATGAATAGAGAAGAGGGGGAATGAGAGCTGGGACATGAGTTT
>NW_006949692.1:0-1172 GCF_000164805.1 Carlito syrichta | reverse complement strand
ATATGTATATATATATGTATATTTCAGTCTATTTGTGTCTTTGCAGGAGAAGTGAATATCTTGTATACAGCACATATTTGTGTCCTCTTCTTTTAAAAATGTCATTCATACACTTCATTTTTTAGAATTGGGTAGTTTAATCTATTTACATTCAGTATTATTGTTGATAGTGAGGGCTTGTTTCCATCCATTTAAAAATTATTTTAAAAATGAAAATAAAAATTATTTTCTGGTTGTTTTGTGTATCCTTTTATTCTGTCTGTCTCTGCTGTTTATCTTCACTGTTTTTGTTGTTGTGATATGGTTTGATTTTTTCTTTTAATAAATTTGCTTATCTGTTTTATCATTGAGTTTTATACCTCTTGTGGTTTTTTGTTTTGCTTTGTTTTGTTTTGTGACAATGGTTATTGTCCTTTCACTTCCAGATTTAGGATTCCTGTAAGCATTTCTTTGTAAGGCAGGCCCAATGGTGATAAATTTCCATAGTTTTTGCTTATCTGGGAAAGACTTTATTTCTCTTTCATTTCAAAATGATAGTTTTGGGGTATTAAAAAAAGGATAGCCTTTCTTGGTTGACAGTTTTATATCCTTTCAGCACTTTTAATGCATATGTTTTGTTTTGTGACAATGGTTATTGTCCTTTCACTTCCAGATATAGGATTCCTGTAAGCATTTTTCATAAGACAGGCCTAATGGTGATAAATTCCCTTAGTTTTTACTTATCTGGGAAAGACTTTATTTCTTTTTCATTTCAAAATGAAAGTTTTTGGGGATAAAAAAAAGGATAGCCTTTCTTGGCTGACAGTTTTATATATATATATTTTATATAAATCATACATATATTATATATATATATATATATATATCCAACGGAAGCATTCAAATACATAAAGAAAATATTATTAGATCTAAAGGGAGTGATAGACTCCAATACAATAATAGTTGGGGACTTAAACAACCCACTCTGAGCAATGCACAGATAATCTAGATAAAAAAGCAACAAAGAGGCATTGGATTTAAACTATATCACAGACCAAATGGACCTAACAGACATTTACAGAGCATCTTACAAATAATTATAGAATATGCACCCTTTTCATTAGCACATAAAATATTATCCAGAGTAGACTAAATATTAGGCCACAAACAAGTCTCAGAAAACATTTTAAAAA
>NW_006949691.1:0-3953 GCF_000164805.1 Carlito syrichta | reverse complement strand
TGCTATATCACACACAGTACAAGTCTCATGGAAAAGCAATTCCAGTAAAGGCTGCAAATTAGTCCAGAAATTTTGGTTGGGAAACTGATTTGGGAGTGTAACAAACTAGAGCTTACTGACCACAAAAAGAACATTTTGAGTCTCTAAGAAGTATTGGGTTTCTCCTTGGCTGTCACAGCCACATAGACAAAACCCACCCCAGGAAGAATTCTGTGATGCCTGAACCCAAAGCCAGATCCCTGTCATTATATCCTATTGCACAGAAATTACTGGAGATAAAACAGCTATAATTTGACTTAGAGTAGAAGTCAACCTGATAGGTGTGACAAAAAAAATAGACCTTCATGTAGAAAACATTTTATTTCTCTCTGTCTCATTTCTTAATAATATTGATTGTTAAACAACATAGAAAAGTATTCCTGAGTATCCCTCTTTTAATTTTTAAAATATCATAACAAAACACCAATCTACTCATCTTTTAAGAAATTCTGCTTGTTGAAGTATTTGAAATCCTTTTCTGACTGTGGAATCTGCTTGACCTCAGAATCCAGATCTCTCCCAATAAGGTTTAGAGTTTCCGGTCTGAATCAATGATGTCCAGTAAATCTTATTTAGAAAGAACTGCTGGTCCTATTCAATCTGATTCATCTGACTGAGCTGTCAAAATTATTCTTAGGTGCATTTATACATGCTTGGAAACAAACACTCATTTCACACCTTCTCTCCTCTTTCCCCATCAGCTTTGTCTGAATACCTGCTAGAAAACCAGAACCAACCCACACTACATTCCTCCTGTAAGAGGCATGGCTGTGAGCCCATGACAGTAGGTTTAGATGCATTAGCATGTCACCTCATTCACAGCTCCTCACACAAAAATAGCATTTGTGTTTCCCCTATTCAAATAATTTCCAAATTACTTGTAGCCACAGTTCCTCTTGCTGTCTATTTTTCAGCTGATAAGGCCCAAAGGTGATCTGGAAAGGCAGACTACAAAGGTGAGACCTGTATTCTACTGAGATAGCAGTGATGAATTTGGGAAACTCCTCTGTCAAAAGAAGCACACAATCAATAAAGGGGAGAAGGGGAAGAAAGACTAAAATAAGTTCTCCAAATAAAAGGAGAGGTAAGGAAAAAGGAAAGTGAAAACTGAATAATTTCTCAAACTTTAAAACAAAAGAACAAATCCACAACTTACTTTTGAATGGCAATTGATTGTTCAGATGGCTCAGACCTCTCTTCCAAACTGCATGGCTACCCAACACCCTTCTACTGATCTGCCTCCACTTAGCATCTCAGTGACATCTCAAATTTAACATGCCTTAAACCAACTGATCCATGCCTTCCAATCTGTGTGAGTGAGCTGCCAGAGTCCCTGACTCCAGACACATACTGCCATCCAGCCTGGAAGGCTCAATTCCGGGGCCATCCTAGCCATCCCACTTTCTTTCCCTCCTCAGATTCAATCCATGACCAAGTTCTGTCAATTTAAACTCCTGCATTTTTTCTGTAATGTATCCAATCCTCTCTACCTTCATGGCAACCACCCTAGCTCATCCTCTTAGGCCAGTACTTGCAATTGTCTCGAAATGGCCCCCTGGTATCTAAACTTCTCCCTAGTCCAGGGTCTTAATTTTCTAATGAAATATAAACATGTCACCTCCCTGTTTAAGAAATCTTATTTTTAAATTTAAATACCGAGTGTCAGGAAGATAGTGGCTGAACCAGTCAGACCATGTGAGCCCCAGTGTGAGTGAGTGAGTGTATGGAAAATTTTGAGTATGTGTCAGTGAGTGAGTGGGAGTGGGAGTGGCTGACTGAGTGAGGGCTCAGGAGCAAGTGGCCAGGGTTCCCCTGATGAAGTGGTTGGTGCCACCACTGCTTGCCTTGGACCCTAGTGATTCCTGGGACGTGATTCCCAGGATGCAGAAATCTAGTGCCATTTTCTTTAAATCAATAAAACCCTTCCTGGGAAGAAGATACTGGGAGAGACTGACTAAGTGGGGGCTTGTGAGCAAGTGGCCAGGTCCCCCGGTGAAGCAGCTGGTGCTGCAGCTGCTCTGCTTGGTCTCTAGCACTTCCTGGGTCGCAGAAGTTGAATGCATTTTTTTTTAACTGACAAACGTTTTCCTGCAAAGAAATGGTGGGGAGAGACTACTGGCTCCAGGCTCTGCCTCACCACTACAGCAGGAGAGACTGCCAGCTCCAGGCTTTGCCTCATCACTGCAGCACCTGGCCAGACACTGGCAGCAAGGACTGTGGAGTGAATCTAGAGGCAGAGTTCCATCAGAGAAGATGAAAAAGGCACCCTACCCCCATCTTGAAAACAGGGCAGGAAAGTGCTCTGATTTGCTTGCCATGGAGCAACAGACCCAATCTCTGTGACTGGCATATCAACTAGTCAGGGCTTGATCATGACCCAGAGGGAATATCCTGAAACCACAAACTTCAGAGGGACAGGACAAGTGCTGAGTCTTA
The DNA here is from genome assembly GCF_000164805.1 of Carlito syrichta. Taxonomy (NCBI): domain Eukaryota; kingdom Metazoa; phylum Chordata; class Mammalia; order Primates; family Tarsiidae; genus Carlito; species Carlito syrichta. The sequence goes on along the minus strand of NW_006949691.1, from coordinate 1,478 downwards.
GGTGCCTCACCTCCTGCCTTGGTTCAGTCACAGAACAAACGGAGTGGCCAGAAAAGGATGAGGAAGACCTCCAAAGAGATCAGTGGTAAATTGGAGCTGATCCAACACTCTTCCTCCCCAGCAATCTTCTGAATGTCAGACCCACACAGCTGGGGCATGACTGAGAGGGACAAACCCAGACAGATGTCAGGCATAATAGGAGAACTCCATTACAGGATACGCCTGGCTGGGGCACCCCCAGTGAGTACATACCTGGGGAAGAGACAATCCTACAACTTCCCAACAGAGGGGAATCCCCTGACCATATGAGAGGGAGAGGAGAGAACTGCATTCCCTCCCACTTCCATTTACCCTTCTCCTTCCCTAGTTCAGACACTGGGGAGAGTGAAAGAGGTGGAAGCTCTGCAGGAGACAGTGAAGATGAGAAGAACAATTACAGAACCTGCCACAAGAGGGCAGGGATTTTTCTTTTTTTTAATTTAAAAAAAATTTTTTTTGCCTGTTTGTTAATATTTCTATTTTTTAAATATTTTTCCTTTGTGCATGAATGTATATGTGAGGGTTTAATCTGCATCCCCTTTTTCTTTTCATTTTCTTTCTTCTTTTGTTTTTTGTTTTCTGTTTATGTGTGTATGTAAAACGAATTGAGTGTCATCTTCAGTTTTTTTATTTTTGTTGGGTTGCTTTTGCTTTTTTATTCTTCTATATTTTATTTTTAGTTTAAAGTGTGTGTGACTATATGTGTGAGGGTTCAATCTGAATTCCTATTATTTTTTCCTTTTTCCCCCCCAGTCTTTCTCTTTTTCTTCTACATTCATTTGTGCTAAGTGTGTGCGTGTGTGTGTGTGTGTGCGTGTGTGTGTGTGTGTGTGTGTGTGTGTGTGTGTGTGTGTGTGTGTGTGTTTAGCTTTCCTGGCATTTTTTGTTGTTTTTTGTCTTGTTTCACTTTGTTATTCCAGTTTACTTTGGTGTGTGTGTGTGTGTGTGTGTGTGTGTGTGTGTCTATGCTCCTTTTTTTTTTTTTTTGCTTTGGTTTCTGCTTTCATTGTTCTGTGGTTTTTTGTTTCATTTTTTAAAAAAAGTTTTATACACCTTATTTCATTTTATTTGTCTCTGTTCCCTCATAGCTCTTACTGTATCTTGGACTCAGGGGGTACACACATGTACCCATTGCATCATCATATAGGGTGGTGGTAGGGAGTAGGTCTCAGGGCACACATACCACAATAAGTGAACACTGTAATTTGCATGTAGTTTCTGAGTCCTAGCGCCCCATCCTCTACCTTATTCGACTTTCAAAACTATAAGAGAGAGCAAAGTTTCCCACTCACAGTCCTGTTTCAAAACAGAACAAATCCAGAGCCCAGATCAGGAAAGAATAGAGGACTGGTCAAATACAAGAAGTGAAAGCATCTCCCACTGCCACTGAATGACAGAACTAAAGAGTGCCTGAAAAATCAGTCCTCAGAACCCAAACA
>NW_006949690.1:0-1202 GCF_000164805.1 Carlito syrichta | reverse complement strand
AGCATTTTGGTTTAGACATGAAAGATAAGAAGAAATTTGCCAGTTGGATAAGTTAGGAATAGGTGTTTCCCTTCACCTCATGAAATACCTGATGTTCAGAGACACAAATGAATGACAGTGTCTGTCGGAATGCTGGGGAACTGCAAGTGGCTGGATTGTAAATGGAAGTTAGTAAAAATAACCATAACCCCAAACTCACTCAGTGCTAGGGAGTTTGCTGAGTGTTTTGTTCGTATCATTTCATATCATTTCATTTCTTGCCATCACATCTCTGTCAATGGGTTAATGTACTATCTCCATTTTACTGGTGGGAACTGTGTGGCATAAGGAGGCTGGTGAGGAGCTTAGAATGCAATCATAGATAGCTTGCCTCCAAAGCTTGTGGGCAGCTGCTATGCCAGTTTGTCTCCGAAATGGAATTGATAAGGGATGAGGGTAGACATGCAGATGGAGACTCCATCCTAAAATGACTCGTAGCTCATGATTTGGAATTTATCTTTTATCCTGTCAACAGTTTGGGCATATTTATATTATGGTGGACAAATCTTTATAGAAGATAGACACTTATCCTGTATGATACTTTTCTCTTATCAAATACTTATTCTAAATTTGTAAACTTAAAAATATCTGAAGCTTGTTTACAGTTAAAGAATAAAAATAAAGTACAATTCTAACATCCTGGTCCAAATCAGAACAGATTTATTGTACTTCTTAATGTAAATGACTCTGTGCAAGGATTCATTTAAGGGGAATGCAACAATGGTAGGTACTGTGTGTATTCTTATTCTCCACAACCAAAGACATATGTTAGTGGTCTTTAGTTAAGAAAACTTCCAGATCATTTTATCAATCATCTACTAAGCTACATCACTCATTTAGGATCAAATATTGATTGATTGAATATATAATCTGTGACAGGCACTGTTCTAGGCAGTAGGGTTACGGTAATACATAAAACCAACAAAACACTCTGCCTTCGTTGAGCCTATGTTGTAACAAAACAAGACAATAAAAACACATACAACTCTGAAATGTGTAGGATGTCAAAGGATAACACAGAAAATGAAGAGAATGGAATGGATAAGGGGAGGCCGGAAGTTTATAATTTTAAATATGGCGCCACGAGGGAAAACTTCATTGAGAAGGGGTCATTTGATGAAGAGAATGGAATGGATAAGGGGAGACCGGAAGTTTATAATTTT
>NW_006949689.1:0-698 GCF_000164805.1 Carlito syrichta | reverse complement strand
CTCATATCCATCAAATGTCTGCAAAATCTTTATAACTGTCCTTTCTTTGGACTGCATAAGATTGCAGTGTGTATATACCACGTTTTTTTTTACCTGTTTCAATTTTGTTGGGCAACATGGTTGGTACCATGTATTTTTGCAATTGTGATTAGAGATTCATAAAACATACTAGTGAAGGTATCTTTTCGGTAAAATGATTTGAGTTTCTCCAGGTATATTCTCAACCAAGGAATTGTTGAGTCACATGGTATGTCAATATCTTGTCCCTTTACAAACCACCACACTGTTTTCCAAAGATGTTGTTCTACTTTTCAGTCCACATGCTGTGTATAAGCATTTATTTCTTCCCAAATTCTTACCCGCATCTGTTAATATTTTTTTATTATGATGTCTTGTCTTACAGGGGTATGTGGTATTTTCAAGTGGTTTCATTTGCATTTCTTTGATGATGAGTGAGACTGAGCAATTTTCATGTGTGTGCTGGCTGCCCGTATGTTTTCTTATGAAAAGTGTCCAATCACGTATTTTGCACACTTTCCAAAGCGAATGTTTTTCTGTTTTTTCTGAGTGGTTGAGTTACTTTTAGGTCCTGGATGGTTTGACTTTTTACAGATATATAGGTGTAGAATCGTTTTCCCCATTCTGTTGGCTGTATTCCAGCTCTTCTGATGGTTTATTTTGTTTTGCAGAAGTATATG
>NW_006949688.1:0-852 GCF_000164805.1 Carlito syrichta | reverse complement strand
ATTAGTGCTTTCCTAGCATATATTTTCTCTTGACTTAGATCAATGTCGTATAGTAACAAATTATCCCATAATCTCAAAGAACTCTTTTCCACTCTGAGCCTTGTATACAGCAGCCTTCAAATAGAGAACACACCATCTCAAGCATATGCTTAACTCTATTTCCCTGCAAATGAGATAGGACAACAAGGTTTTGTAGACTCAGTGGGCCCTGGATTATGAGGAGTTATAAGAAAATATTTTTCCAATATGAATACTCTAATCATATTTATCAAGACTACTCAACAAGTTGGGTAAATCCAATGTATTGGTCAGCACATTCAGTAGTAATGTCTTCTGGTATTCTCTTGTGTGCAGAATACTAAAGCTTAGCCAGGTCTACACCTGGTCATGGTAGCCAAAAAATAGGGTCATGAATAGAGAAGAGGAGGAATGAGAGCTAGGACATGAGTTTAAAGGACCTTGGTCTTGTGTCTTCCATAGTGACTTGGGGTAATCCACTTAGCTTCACTGAACCTTAGTTTACTCATCTAAAAAAGTGAGGCAATACTATCTGCCTTGCTTATTTTAGAACATTGTTGGAATAAAATTAGGTGTATATAATATATTTATATATTATACAAACAAGAAGATTACTATTTCCTTTTTTATTTCTTTTTTTTCTTTTTTTGAGTTGGAGTCTCACTCCATCGCCCAGGCCGGAGTGCAGTGCCATGCTCATGGCCACCAAGCTTCAACCTGTTGGACTCTGCTATCCTTCCACCTCAGCCTTCCAAGTAGCTGGAACTACAGGTGCATGCTACCACGGCCAGCTAATTTTCGGTTTTTTATTGTAGAGATGAGGTCTTGCCAAGT
>NW_006949687.1:0-673 GCF_000164805.1 Carlito syrichta | reverse complement strand
GGAAACTGTGGCACAAAGAACTATCTACGTCAATAACTATCTGGTGGTAGAGTGTGGGTGGAGGTCTGTACATAAAAACAGAACACCCAAATAGCTTAAAACACAGAGATTTATTATGAGTAAAGGTAACTGAGCATTTGATGAAAAGGTGAAGATTTTTCACTGGATTAAAAGAAATGATTCTCAGTGCAAACTGGCTTCTGAAGGCTGAAACTATCAAATAATTGAAAAAACCTGAATCAGGCAAGTACTATCACAGCCGGCGTCCTTGGACTCTGTGCATGTAGGCTTCTTTGTTGGGTATATATCGGCAGCCAGAATTTCAATTGGAAATGCTTTCCAGATTCTCTGGGTTTCTGCACTGGGTCTGTTCAGGATAAGGATGCCTGCTCAGAGCCTAGAATATGCTAAAATGCAGAAGAGGTGAGCACACCCTAGAAAAGATTGAGAACTTTGAAGGAAATATAACCTGGATAATCGGACACAGAAAAAAAAAAAAAAAAAGGATAAACACTATGTTGGGCATACATTTCTGATCAGCCTGCTACAACTCAGGACAGATAGTTGGGAAAGAATGGTCAGAGGCAGGGAACTTTTGGCATGTCAAATTCCTCCAGTTGTAGCTACAAATGTTTGGAGTGGAATGGCTCCTCCGTGATTCCTTTGCTCTGGG
>NW_006949686.1:0-864 GCF_000164805.1 Carlito syrichta | reverse complement strand
TAACAGTTGTTACAGTTTTCTTTAGAAAAGATGTAAACTTAAAAATATTCTTAGGTATTTTTATGAGTTTCTTGTTATATGAGAAGATTGTTATTGTTATTTTATATAAAAATGTATTGTGGATATATATAATGCAATATTTGATCACTTTATTGAAATATTTTACTAGTCTGAGTGGAATTTATCATTTTCTAATTTTGACATTATGGTGCTATGAAGGGACAGCTGTCCAAGCTGGAATTTTCTGATGTGATTATCATCTCATGTGACCTTTGGCCTGGTCATCAGATGACCTGGTCATCTGCCACTTGTGGGGAGTACAAGCTAACCTGTTCCTGAACTGTGGTCATTCCTCCATGCTGGCAACCACCTAAATATACATGTTCCCACTTGATCTCTGGACATAAGCTGACTATTCAACCTGAATCTATATTTGTAATTATAATCCTTAAATCCCACTCATACACACAATGATCTCTATATGGATTACACTGTCCATTTAATGGAGCTATTGGAAACATTCAAGGGTTCTTTCACACCATTTAAAGGTTACAAAATGTACCTAGTGAAATCTTCAGATAGTTGTTTAAACAAGCCAGATCACCATTCCTACTATAGAACTGTTCGCTCTGGTGTTAAGAAAAATGAGAAGAGAGAAAAAGTCTCTTCTGGTTTCTATATGAGAATAAAAGCTCCTGCTGCTTTCAGAGTCTTCAACTTGCTTTTGAATTCTGTTGCCAGCCTTCCTGTATTTATCAGGACATGTAGGGTATGAAAATAATGTGACCCTTTTTCAGAACTCCTCATTGTAGTCATCTCAACACCCGGGTTAATCCCTCACTCACTCCCTTCTCCTGCTTTGAA
>NW_006949685.1:0-689 GCF_000164805.1 Carlito syrichta | reverse complement strand
GAGCAATTTTCATGTGTGTGCTGGCTGCCCGTATGTTTTCTTATGAAAAGTGTCCAATCACGTATTTTGCACACTTTCCAAAGCGAATGTTTTTCTGTTTTTTCTGAGTGGTTGAGTTACTTTTAGGTCCTAGATGGTTTGACTTTTTACAGATACATAGGTGTAGAATCGTTTTTCCCATTCTGTTGGCTGTATCCCGGCTCTTCTGATGGTTTCTTTTGTTTTGCAGAAGTATATGAATTTGATGAGATCCCACTTGTCGATCTTTCTTCTTAAGGCATTGGTATTAATGGCTCTGAAGAGAATTTAATTTCCAGTTCCAATTTCCCTAATGGTGTCTCCTGTGTTTTCGAAGTTTATAATTATTTGGTCTTTTACGTTTAGGTCTTTGTTCCATTTAGAGTTAATGTGTATGGTGATAGATAGGGATACTGTTTCAATCTTGTGCATGTTGTCAGCCTTTTCCCAGCACCATTTACTGAATGTGCTCTCCATTAACCACTGGGTCTTGGACGTTTTTTCAAAGATGAGTTTGTTGAGAAGTTTAGGATTTAATTCTCTGTCTTGATCCATTGGCCTACCGACCTATTCTTGTACCAATACCAGGCTGTGTTGATTACTGTAAGCATCTAGTAATGTTTGAAATCTGGAACGTCGATAGCTCCTGCTTTGTTTCTTTTCATAAGATG
>NW_006949684.1:0-805 GCF_000164805.1 Carlito syrichta | reverse complement strand
TATGTAGATGTTTGAAACTGGTTAGTTCCAAATTAAATTGAAATTTCCGTAAGAGGACTAGGTTTTCACATGAAAATAAAAGATATCAAATTGAGAAGTCAGTTTTTAATGGAAAGGTGCAGATTTTCAGATTAGGATGCTTTAGGAATGAAGTCCAGATAATATTATTTTATGTCAAGTATTTCAGGCTAAGATATTCTTTTATTGTGTATTTTACAAGTCCATGCAACAGCAATAAAGAGATCATAACTGTAATTCAATACTTTTAGTGCTAAATATCAATACGTGAGCCAGATAACATTTTAAAAACACTTATGGATTAAGCTTGGATTATCCCATAGCCAAGTAATCTTTCTCTGTCCACTTCACTCCAGAATCACACAAACAGAGTCATAATTTTCAAGATCAATAAGTTGACTAATGCTTTGTTCACAGAAAAGAATTCTTACAGGAAACAGTTAACCCAACTTCTTTAAAATCATGATTATGCACTTCATCATCACAACAACACATCAGTTAACACAACAATTTGATCATCACAATTATCACATCACTGGCTGGATTTTGCTAAACACAGTAAAACCTCTATTTATCTCGATTGAATTTTAAACTGATGGACTATTTGCAAATAACTATACTTTCAAGCTCCTAACAAGGCAAGAGCAAAGTAGACCTAGGGCATTAGCTGCAGTACCTGCTTCAAGTAGAATAACAGCATGGAAGAACAGCAGCCAAAGGAGGAGGGCCTGGCAGCCCATATTGGGAGGGATCCCAGCTGAGGGAAAACCTGGAGTTCAGCTTTATA
>NW_006949683.1:0-549 GCF_000164805.1 Carlito syrichta | reverse complement strand
TTGGTATAGTATTGCATTGGATGTTTAAGGTCCATTATATGAGTGAGAAACATGTGATACTCAAGATCTTTGTTCTGTGAGAGGTCACTCAGTATTATAGACTCTAAGTTTATTGCAGTTGTTGTGAAATTCATGATTGTTTCTTCTGTATGGCTGTGTAGTATTCCATCGTGTATATGTATCACATTTTTAATCCAGTCCTGTTTTGACGGGCAGCATGGCTATTTCCAGGTTCTTGCTATTGTGAACAATGCTGCGATAAACATGCGTGTGCAGGTATGTTTTTTATAGAGTGATTTGTGTTCTTCAGGATTCATTCCCAGTAGGGGGATTGTGGAGTCGTATGGGAGATTGGTATTTAGAGCTTTTAAGAATCGCCACACTGCTTTCCACAGAGGTTGCATTAGTTTACTCTCCCACCAACAGTGTAGAAGTGTTCCCTTTTCACCACACCCTCTCCAGCAGCTGTTATTCTTTGAGTTGTTGATAATTGCCATTCTGACTGGAGTTATGCGGTATCTCAGTGTGGTTGTGATTTGCATCTCCCTG
>NW_006949682.1:0-759 GCF_000164805.1 Carlito syrichta | reverse complement strand
AAAATAAATAAATAAATGAATAAATAAATGAAAGCTGTAAAACATGCAACTGATTTTATTTGTTTATTTTAAAAATGATTTCAATTCAGATTTTGGCCTAGAAATGTTCGTTATGCTGGGGTTGATTTCTTAAGAATTGTATAATACTCCAAAGATATCGCCTTTTCCTTTTAATACATTGGAATATATGGCATAATTCTGCCTTCAAAATGTACAACTACAGTGTTTCTCACATAAATTATGAATGTGTATTCTGCCTAAATTGAAACTTGTTGAGATTCCGGAAATATATCATTCTTAGAAAACTGAATCTTGAAATTCAATGTACCTAAGTGATATTAAGAAGGCAGAGTGCATAATAAATATTTAAAAATTTAGAAATAAAGCAGTATCATAATTTAATACAGTTTTTTCATTATTAAAATTTGTGTACATTTTCTTGATCCATACTGTATTTTCTGCTTGTTAATTTTGATTAAATGTTACAGATGTGCAATCCTTAGAGAAAAATTTCCATTATAAATTTGAAGGAAATATAAAATCACATTCCCTTTTTATTTTAACCCAATTTATATTTTTAAAGGTGTATTTTCTTTCAATCCTCTAGTATTTTCTCTACATAATACATAATGCTGTACTCCGCAACAAAGTATCCGATTAATCTGATACTTTTATTCACCAAGCATTTAAAAAGAGGCACACAGAAAAAATAGAATTTGGAGCTGAAAATATATATAACAAAATTACATGGAGATTTAG
>NW_006949681.1:0-883 GCF_000164805.1 Carlito syrichta | reverse complement strand
AGATCTGGAATCTCAACAAGTTTCAATTTAGGCTGAACAAACATTCAGAATTTATGTGAGAAACACTGTAGTTGTCAATTTTGAAGGCAGAATTATACCATGTATTCCAACGTATTAAAGGGAAAAGGAGTTATCATTGGAGTACATACAATTCTTAAAAAAATAAATCCCTGCATAATGAACATTTGTGGCCCAACCCAGAATTGTAACCATTTTTAAAGTAAAAAAAAATATATATATATATAATTAACAAAAAAAATCAGTTGCATGTTTTACAGCTTTCGTTTATTTATTTACTTATTTATTTATTTTTTAAAATGTGGGTACAATTCAGAGTTTGATGAATAAACATTGATTATGCAAGTTAGCTGGTTGATGAGGTATGTGTCCCCTTTCCATTGCAGTAATTCTCCACTACCAATCTCACCCCTCCCCCTAAACAATTTTCCAATACTATCACTTTCCTACAGCACTATAAGTGATGAAGTTCAGCTCATTAGTGAGAACATAAGAAACTCTGTTCCTTGTTTGTGTGATAAATCACTGAATATGATCTGCCTGATATCCATCAAACTCTCTGCAAAATCCTTATATCTGTCCCTTTTTATGGCTGCATAATATACCACTGCGTATATACCACATTGATTTTTTTCCATTCCAGCTTTGATGGGCAGCAAGGATGGTACCATGTTTTACTGGAATTGTGATTACAGCTGTACAAAGCATACTGGTGCAGGCATCTTTTTGTTAAAATGATTTGAGTTCCTTCATGTATATTCTCACCAGTGTAATTGTTGAGTCCCATGGTAGGTCAATATCTTGGCCCTTAACAACCACCACACTGTTTTCCAAAGATGTTGCAAATCTTTCAGTCCACCTGCAG
>NW_006949680.1:0-665 GCF_000164805.1 Carlito syrichta | reverse complement strand
GGCACAGACAGGACTGGGTACTTCCCTGAATGCACCAGTGCCATTCTCAAGGTGTGGTTCTGCAGAGTAATGTGGCAGGAATTGTCCTAGGCATAATATAAAGCTGTATTTTGTCCCTAGGTTGTTCTCGGAGCCACAAAGATCCTTTGTGTCATCCAAAGCCACAACAGGATGTCCTGATAGTTGCTAATGACCAACAGATGACTGATGACCACCAGAGGACATGGCATTTGAGTTACCCTTCAGGGTAGAAGCTATCATCCAGCAGGTATTTCAGGTAAAGGAGGATGTGTGTCTATCAAGAACTTCGTATATGTGTTTGCCCAAAGTCATCAGGCTTTAGTACATTCGGCAGGGATGAACAACCTGGGAAGCAGATACATGGTATATTCTAGATCTGCTGAGAGCCTTCACATTCCTAATTATGCCCATGAAATAAAACCCAGGGGAGAGAGGGGCCAGGGACAAGAAAGCAGAAAAAAGGAGTGAAAAGAGAGAGGGAAATAGAAGTAGAGAGATTTGACAGCCCACACTGAGAATGCAGCCTATTCATTGAGGCCCTTCCTAAGGGACAGGCCTCTTCCAAAGTGCATCTCATTTCATCTTTATGACCACAGGTGTTAATATCATCTCCATATTAGAGTTGAGGAAACTTAGACTCTGAA
>NW_006949679.1:0-774 GCF_000164805.1 Carlito syrichta | reverse complement strand
CTGGTGGGTAATGAGTCCTTGAGTGTCTCCTTTCACCTCTTGGGGCCCTCCCTGACCCAGAGTTCCCCAACATCAAGCATGAACACAACAGCAAATCCAGTAAACACCCCATGCTTTGCTCTGAATCAGTCTTCATTATTTCTAATATCACTCCGCTATCACATCAGATTATAAAAGCTGTTAATTCTGTTTGTTTTGGAGGCAGAGGCCTTCCAAGAACTTTTATTAATGTTGTTTTAAGTATATGCATATTTGAGTTAAGACATGAAAAGCTCATAGACTGGTGCCTGTTTATAGCAGCTGTTCAATAAATATCAGTTATTATTATTCTAATTAAATTTGATGCATCCTTTATTTCACACCAAACCTGTTGTTTAAGGGTGTTAGTGGGAACTGCCAAATCCTCATTTTCCAGTATTTTCCTGTGTGAATTTCACCAGCCTCATATTTAATGTGAGGAGATATATTCAATCTCCTTATCAGACTGATTTGTATCAGTTAGTCACCACATGGTTTCCTGGGAAATCTGACCTCAGTTTCTATTGAGATTGGTGTTTTTGTTTTGTTTTGCTCTTTCTAATTTTAAGTAGTATGACCTTGGGCAAATCATTGAAAATCTTCTCTTAGTACATTGGCTTCTTTGTCTGCAAAATTCTGCAAACCAGGCCTCCTGAGAGAGAATGAGTAGGAAGGGTGCTCTGGCAGGGGTGTCCTATTGGGAGGAACAGCCTGGCTCCAGTGCAGGCTCTGCTGAGACCAGGAACTGACCTGCCC
>NW_006949678.1:0-1114 GCF_000164805.1 Carlito syrichta | reverse complement strand
CATGCTGGGCTCTCAGGGAATGTGGCCCCAGCCCAAACTCTGTGCTGGGCCACTCTCGAAAATCATCTTCACCATTGAAAAGCTGCAAACAGCTCTCCCTACGTATATACTAATTCTATAAATATTCTTTTAAATCTTATAAAGAAGCTTGTACCATATAAAAGGCTCCCAAATGTGACCTGAATTTGAATTATATCTAATACCTAGGCCGAAACCGCAGTTTATGGGAAACAGGAACAATGGGTTTCTAGAGTCAGCTATGCCTGTCACAGTCACAGAGTCTTCAGCTTAGGCCAGCAGAGTTCCTTTAGGTTGTTCTTGTGCTGCATGGCAAAAGGGGGAGGAAAATGGGGTCTACGGCTCTCGAACACGTCCTAGAGGTCTCGAGGTCCACGGCCCTCCCTGATCCCTAACGCTCAGTGGGCCTCCGTGGCCGGCTCCCAACAAAAGTCAGTGGAACTCACCCTTCTGCCACAAGCAGAACAAGTTCAACATCTACCTGCGAAGTCTACACTTCCACTTTTTGCCACGAGAGGGCTCTGCATCGCCAGTCAGTGAAACTTCAGGAGCATAGATGGTTTTCTGAGACATGCTGGGAAAAGGGCATACGAGTGAATTATCAAGGAAGCATGAAATTTAGGTCCTGGGAGTCTCACTCTGTAGTCCAGAATGAAGTGCAGTGGTGCGATCATGGCTAACCGCAGCCTCGACCTGCGGGGCTCAAGTGATCCTATGGCCTCAGCCCCCCAAGTAGCTGGGACTACAGGTGTGTGCCACCACGCCCAAATATTTTTTTGAATTATTGTAGAGAGAAGGTCTCAGAATGTCACCCAGGATGGCTTTGGTACTTTAAAGCAAGGGTCCTCAATTCTTGTGCCATGCACAGGACTGGTACTCATCCATGAACTGTTAGGAACTAGGCCACACAGTCAGTAAGTGACAGGTCAACGTAGCTCTGTCTCTGTCAGATCAGCTGTGGCATTAGAGTCTTACAGAAGGACGAAACTTCTTGTGAACTGTGCATGCGAGTGATCTAGTGGTATGCTCCTTATGAGTCTGACATAAAACTAAAAAATGTAAAACCACAAAATCAGTCCCTGATGTCAAAAATTTA
>NW_006949677.1:0-801 GCF_000164805.1 Carlito syrichta | reverse complement strand
CAGTTTTTCCTACAGGATTCATACATTGTTATTTCTAAGATCATAATCAATTTTCCAGAATATTCAATTATCTAAAATTTTATACTAATGCAGAGCCCAAATACTTACTATTTTGTAAATCTCCATGTAATTTTGTTATATATATTTTCAGCTCCAAATTCTATTTTTTCTGTGTGCCTCTTTTTAAATGCTTGGTGAATAAAAGTATCAGATTAATCGGATACTTTGTTGCGGAGTACAACATTATGTATTATGTAGAGAAAATACTAGAGGATTGAAAGAAAATACACCTTTAAAAATATAAATTGGGTTAAAATAAAAAGGGAATGTGATTTTATATTTCCTTCAAATTTATAATGGAAATTTTTCTCTAAGGATTGCACATCTGTAACATTTAATCAAAATTAACAAGCAGAAAATACAGTATGGATCAAGAAAATGTACACAAATTTTAATAATGAAAAAACTGTATTAAATTATGATACTGCTTTATTTCTAAATTTTTAAATATTTATTATGCACTCTGCCTTCTTAATATCACTTAGGTACATTGAATTTCAAGATTCAGTTTTCTAAGAATGATATATTTCCGGAATCTCAACAAGTTTCAATTTAGGCAGAATACAACATTCATAATTTATGTGAGAAACACTGTAGTTGTACATTTTGAAGGCAGAATTATACCATATATTCCAATGTATTAAAAGGAAAAGGAGATATCATTGGAGTATTATACAATTCTTAAGAAATCAATCCCAGCATAATGAACATTTCTAGGCCAAAATCTGAATTGAAATCATG
>NW_006949676.1:0-3049 GCF_000164805.1 Carlito syrichta | reverse complement strand
CTGGGTGATTTCAGTGTGCAGCAATATTAAGAACTACTGTCTAGAGCTCTCTTTTTGGGTGAACTGTGTTTTAAAAATCTTAACTTGTTCCTAAATACAGTTCTATGTCATACTGAAACTATTCTGGAGCTCTTGAGATATTTCAGAGTCAAGTTTTCAGATGTTAGTGAGTCTTTGAGTTTCACTATGAGAGTTCTTATTGAACCAAATGATATTTCACAAAGGAGATGTTGACATATATAATTAGGTTAGTCTTAGATAACTCTGGTCTCCTCTTTTCCAATAGGGAAGACATGACAGGCTGCATAGTGTGTCAGCATACACAGGAGAAAAGGAAATAATGCCACTAAGAAAATAATAGAAGCAGAAAAAATGTAAGGAACATGTAAATATTTTAGCAGTGATCAGACTAGCTTCTCCTGGTCTTTCTTCAATTATTCTTGAGGGTTAAGACTTCACTGCTTCTATTCATGCTGACTTTGCTGCAGATAACACATTGGATCACTTTCTCCATGACTGTCTAGTCCCATAATCAATATCTACTCCATAGGAGATTACAAAGATAACCATGATACAAAAGCTCAGGACGCTGTGATGAGAAAGCAGAAAATACAGCTCAGGAAAAAAGAGAAGTGGAAAAAGAACAACAAAAATTTATTCATACCCAGCAGACTCTAAACCATAGTGAACTACAGTGTTGAGTGTCCTTGAGAAAAATCTTAGATATTGTGGACTAAGATATTGTGGACTAACTCTCCATGGCTTAAAACCTTATGCAAGGTCACATTCTGTGCAAGTGGGTGTGGTAAGTGGCTGGGTGGGTGCAGCCATGTAGTGATGACCACCATATGCACAACAATAATCTCTAACCCAGTGTTACAGACCTAACGATAAAGCTAACATCAGTAATTATAATAAAGATCTAATCCACCTTAGAGAGAAAGAGTACTCGCCTGGTTTTTATCCTAGTTTTATCAAGAGATACAGTGTCTCGTGTGGCTTTCTACAAAAAAGGATAGAGAGAAAGAAGTCATGAGTACCAGCTCACCTGAGTTCTTACTCTACAGCTCCATTCTCTCACCAACTGACCTTGGGTATGAGAATCAACTCCCTGGCTCAGTTTGTACACCTATAAATGGAAGTAATACAATCTGTCCTGCTTACTCACATGACTACTTAGAAAATTAAAATCAAATAGTGAATGCAAAACACTCAGAGCAATAAATAAATAAATACTAGGAAAATATAAGGAGTAACATGATTATTATTACTTTATTCACGTAGAAAATGCCCTTGTCAAATTTAGTCCATTCTTTTAATCAAGTTTCCTGCTTCCCATTTCTGCTCTTGGTTCAATTTGTTTCTCCTGCCTTTTTATCTTCACCCCATCTTCTTTACTTAGTTAGAATTTTTTTTAATGTTATCTTTTTAGATTGTATGCATTTATATAATACTTTGAGTCTTTTTCAGAAGGAGATGACATAAATATAATAATAGCATAATAAACTCTATCCTAGTTATTTCAGGTAAAAGATGTGTTCTGCATGTACAAATGTGCTACCCCTGGCCACCATCTTGAGGGTAGGCTTTTTTCCCAACCATGGACTGCAACTCATCTTGATACAGCCAAACAATTTGTTTGCCTTTTACCAGCTGGAGTCAAAATATCTGGGTTAAAATCTTGTCTGTACCTCTAGCCAATTCTGTGAACTTCTACAAATTAAAAAAAAACAATTCTTAAGTCCTACTTATCTAGGCATCAGGGAGACAGGACCAAACTGGGAACTTGCCAAGTCAAGTTTTCCAATCTCCACATCTGAAACACATGGGCAATGCACAGCATCTACCTCCTAGGATGGTTAAGTGATGTGCAGGTAAACACTGGGGACCATTTGGGGACACAGGCAACTCTCAGTTAATGTCAGCTGTTCCAGGTTAGCTCCTCAGCAGACTCAGGCTTTATCAGACAACCTGATGCCCAGAAACTTAGAGGTTGACCAGTTCCTGCAGAATTTCATCCATAACCTCTGCCTTCTGCCTGGATATAACTTTTTGAATGACCATGAGGCACAAACCCAGTGGAATAAATAAGGCTTTGGTCTGAAATTAATGTTTTCTTTTGAACACTTATAAAGAACAAAGTCTCAGTTTCTTCAAATGTCAACATAATGCAACCTGACTGCATTTTATTCCAGTGAAAGAATCTATTGTTTCTGTACATGATAAATAACTGGAAAGCAGGAATTTCTTGTTAATTCCTATCACTTTTCCGGAGCAGCTTCTGCTCCAATGATTCTTCCTTCACCCCTCATCAATACTTAAAACAACCTTCTCCTTAGAGCCATGGCCCCAGCAAAGAGAGGAGAAGAATCAAGAGGACAGGGAGAGGCCAGAGTGAAATAGATGAGAAGTCAGCTGTCCCAGGACCAATGCAAGCCAAAGAATGCAGCAAGGGCTATTTGGCCATGACTTGCCTACCTTAGACGAAAAAAATTTGTTGGTTTAAAGGACATCTAATTCAGCCAAATACTAGAAACAATGCAGGCAACCAACAATACAAGAAGAGTAGAATAAATTATGAGGCATTCTCTGGATAAAATAACATATAGCCGTTCATAATTATAATAATGTTTTCAAAGATCATTTAAGCTGGAAATTTCTTATGATATAATGGGAACTTAAAAAAAAGAAGTGGTATACAGAGCCATACCACTATATATAGTGTGCAAACTCAAAATAAGTAATGAGAGAATTAACAACAGCAACAACAAAAGATATATACACCTTTAAAAAATGCCTTAAAACATTTTTTATGTTTCTTTTTAAAATTTTTAATTTATTAAATTTATTTTATTTTAAAGAAGTAGGGTACAGTCAGGATTAAGTATACAAGAGGTCATTGTATAGGTAAACTTTGGGCCTC
Source organism: Carlito syrichta (assembly GCF_000164805.1). NCBI lineage: Eukaryota > Metazoa > Chordata > Mammalia > Primates > Tarsiidae > Carlito > Carlito syrichta. The sequence goes on along the minus strand of NW_006949676.1, from coordinate 126 downwards.
CCTTTGGTCCCTACTTCTCCTGGTTTGCGATCAGGTACCCTTATTGATGTTGTGTGGCCCCACTTTTTACTGCCAATCCATTTCTTATAGTATTATGATAAATATTCAAGGTTCCACTTCCGAGTG
>NW_006949675.1:0-873 GCF_000164805.1 Carlito syrichta | reverse complement strand
TTAGTCATTTCCATCAATCTTACTTCATTCCAGTGTTTCTAGCGGTAGTCCTCAAAGTGGGCTACATCAGACCCATTCAGGAGTTTTTAAAAATGTTAATGCCTAGGCCCCACACATAAAGATTCTTGTGTGATCAGTTTGGGATGTGGCGTGGATGTCAGGACATTTGACTCTTCTATTATGCAGCCCAATTGAGAACCACTGCCTCCGAGAAATCTCTAGTTATTCAGCTTATTATTGCCACACTCGTTTTATTAGAGTGTAACCTCCACTAAGCCAGTAACTTCATTTACCCTGTTTCTTTTATTTTTTCTGCCCCCAACATGGTCCCTGTCACATAGAAGGTACTCAATAGATATTTTGGACTAAAAAAACATCAGCTAAGATAGCACTACAAAGGGAGCTGGGGCTCTGGACCATGGATGATGGCAAGATTCACTTCTACTGAACAGATGGTAATGGGAGGGGGTCTGACTTCCTTGGCTTTCTGCTGCAGAGTGAATTGGATACCATGTGTTCTTCTGTCACTGCAGGAGGCACCTCTGGGTCCATGCTTATGAAACCTTCCATAAAGCCAGAAGTCACCTGCCAGAGTTGGTAGCTAGAATATGCCTGAGCTCATGTGCTTTCTTGGCTTCCCGGGACAATCAGGCTGGAGATCCTCTTAACTTTCCGTAGGCCCATGCACAATGACTTAACTCTTCCAGGATGCCACAAGATTATGGCAGAGGGGTGTTAACTGTGGTTTTCTTTATCTTTAAATAATGACTTCCTGTGTTAGCCTGGGATGGAGATGGCAGCAGGCAAATTCAACCACAATTCTGCTGGTCCCAACACAACAAGACAAGGCAGGAGACAAGGGGGATGGACAGC
>NW_006949674.1:0-845 GCF_000164805.1 Carlito syrichta | reverse complement strand
AGGGCAGGAGGATCATTTGAGTCCAGGAGGTTTGGGACAGCCTGGGCAACATAGCAAGACCTTGTCTGTTAAAAATAAAATAAAATAATAGAACAAGAATGTGCCCAACAAAATGTTTCTTTTTTCCTTGTTCCTTTCTACAGTGTCTCATGGGGGAAGACTGGGTCATTAATCTACAGTGTAGACAACTTTGAAATAGGAGTTCCAGAAATGTTCTGAGCAAAAAAGTGAGATCGTGCCCTGCCCAGGGACTGCTGTGAGGGCTAAATATCAAATTAAATGCATTAGGCCTGACGTGTTGTCCTAAAAATCCGTCACTTTGTCTCAGCCACATACTTTGTTTTTAGGAATAGTTTTAAGTTCACAGCAAAACTGGGCAGAAAGCACAACAAGTTGCCATATAGCACCCCCTCCCATGTACACCTTTCACCGCAACATCACCCCTGTGAGAGTGGTGCACTCTTAAGTCAGTAAATCCACACTGACATGTTAGTGTCACCCACAATATATTAAGGTTCACTCTTTAATTTTTTTCTTAGTCAGGGTCTCACTCTGTCACCCAGGCTGGAGGGCAGTGGCACAATCATGGCTCACCCCAGCCTCAACACCTTGGCTCAGATGATCCTCCCACCTCAGCCAACTGAGTAGCTGGGACTGCAGGTGTGTGTCACTACACCCAGCTAATTTTTTTTATTTTTGTGGAGATGAGGTCTCGCTATGTTGCCCAACTGGTCTTGAAGTTCTGGGCTCAAGTGCTTCTCCTACCTCATCCTGGGTTCACACTTGGCCTTTGCATAAATGGATAATGACATGCATCTGCCCCACAGTATGATATAGAATAGCGT
>NW_006949673.1:0-3888 GCF_000164805.1 Carlito syrichta | reverse complement strand
GTGGTAGTTGGTGGGTGGGTTGGGTTGGAGGACTGGGGAGTGTGGGTTTGGGAGAGATGTAGAAACACTTTAGGGATGGATTTTGTTCAGTTTATGCTACTGAAGGCTCCCATGTCCCATCAGCAATAGGGAAGAAGCTGTACTTCTGGTTTCCTTTGTTTTTCCTTTTCCACTGAAAATACAAATTGTGAGCTGCAGGGCAGGAGATATGGATGAAAGATGGGCAGATTTTGCCTGGCGTTCTTGGTAGGGGGTGGCAGCTGAAGGATGCACTCATGTTTGGATCTGACAGCAGCTGTGGTATCCAATTCAAATTTACTGTGGCAGGAAGAAAGAGTGTGAATGCTAAAGTATCCAAGATGTTTGTAAATACTCTGCTTTGCTAACCATTCAAATCTGGTTTGCATATATTGCTGCGGTTGCCGGTGTAAATGTAGAATGATATTTATAAAAAAAATAATGTGAAACCAGTGATGAGTTTTCCTTCTAAATGTTTTTTAAAACAGTATTGCACAATCCATTGGTATTCATATAAAATAGAGAGGCAGTGATGATTAAAAAGCAGCTTCTAACTACGGTGTATTTCAGGAGATAAAATCAATTGTGATTTCATCAAAAGCTTCCCACAGCTAGGTTCAAGAATCACCTAGATTTTAACTTCTGGTAGATTTCAAAGTTAATGAACTATTCATTTGTCTTGTGAAAAAAAATTACGAAGCTGGCTGCAAATCCCTTTTTCCTTGAGTGGATATTGGAATGTCAAAGAGATTTCAGACATTGAAAAGTCAAGTCATAGTCCTCAGATACCCACTTTAAGTTCATCACTTACTGGAGACTGACCTCAGCACAGCTCTAAATGAACTTCCAAGTGGTGCATTACATTCTCTTCTAAGCACTGGAATGTGGAATTTGTTCATACTAGTGCTTCCAAGGTAATGAGTATCCCTGTTACCTCTCATGCTGGTTTGCCCAGAGTCATGTGAAGTTCTCTCCATTGTAGATGAAGTTACCAACAAATGGCTTGGGATAAAAAGGACATGGAATTCCATTACCTGTGCTGTTTTGTAGTAGCAGAAAACAGATCTGAGGGAAGTTACTGGGGATTTTAAAAAACGAAGAAATGGGACAAGTATGGGCATATTTTTAGTTTTCACTTGGAAAGAACACAGGCACACACCTGCATTTTGAGCCATATTTACTCTTAATTGTGTCAATTCTAAGCACATTTGGACAGAAGTGGACCCAGGTCTCAGTTGTCATACTTGGCTTATGGTGCTTCTCTTATTTCACTTGGTCTTCTGTGGCCCTGTGCAGAAAGGCTGCTGGCCTAGCCTGTGGCAATGTAGAATATCAGATTTTGCTGCGGGATAGCCTGGAGTTTCCATCTTTTCCATGTCCACCTGGGATCACCCCTGTTGTCCTGGCACACAAATGAGACAACAACCTCATTTTGGTCCAAAGAGACCAAGGTGATAGATGGCTAGGTGATCCTCAACTGTAACCTGAAAATAAACATGTCAGAATTAAAATATAGTTTAAAATACAGGGGGAAAATAAAACCAAGTTGCATTGTCAACTGCCTGGTAATGCACAAACACCAGAAACCGATGTGTCTTCCTCTTTGGAAAAGATCACTGGTGACATTGAAGCTTTACTTAGGGACAAAAATACCTTGATTGAGAAAAATTACTTAAGCAATGTCTTGCTGTTATACTTGGAATTACAGTTAGCAATTCCAAATGCATCAACAATAGTCTTGGGCTGTGGACATAACTCATGGCAGCTTCCTTTAGAGGATCCTTAATGTGGATTTCAGTAGGTTTATAACCCTGGTAGAATTGTGTGCAAACTCGATTTTTTTTGTCTATCTATGTGCGAGGAGTGTTTCAAAGAGTTTGTAATTGAAAAATAGATTAAGGACAACTACAGTAATAAAATATCAATATCACTAACAGGAAAATCACCATCAACACTGAATTCTGTCCTATATGGTGGTTGGTACCAGAATCAGTGAGTGAGGCAAAAATTACAAGAAGTCAAAATCACTCATTAAAATCCCTTAGGAAAACACTATATTGGAGACCAACACACGTTCTTTCAAAAAGGCCAAGCAGTCAGTAATCCTTTTCTACAGCTGAGCCCCATGTTCCAGTATCCCACTTCATGGGCATCCTAAGATATAGTAGGTAAAAATACCAGCACAATTTAAATTTTATTCCCTGTTTTTCAACTTTGGCTGAGCACACATAGTTGAATTCAAACAGGATAAAAACATATATGTCTTCACTTTATTTGATTATTCCAATAATATTTGAGGATGGCTGGGTAGGCAGGTGATTCTTTCCATCTTACAGATCAGGAAATTGAGGCTCAGAGAGGTTGGCTGAATTAAACATCTTAATGTTGAGGTGGAAAAATCTTGTTTATTACCTTGACTCAGAGAAACAAATTATATTATTTCTGTGGTTCTATATACTAAGTAGCAGAATAAAGACTGCAGTTTATTTTTTAATATCTAATTTAAGGTTGTTTTCACTGGAAGAAAGCAGTCAAAGTCAGTAGTAATGCTAACCAAGAAAAATTGTTAGTAATTATGGAAAAAGTAAACATGCCATTAATTATGATATGATAATATTTAAGGTTTTTTTAAACCCTTTCTTTGGATATGCTTACTCAATTATCTATTTGTCCATTTTCTCATTTTTCTGTGCATTACAACTCATGTTTCTGCTGAAACACTAAACATTACCAAACTTGTATACCCACCATGTTAATTCTGTCATTGGAGCTTTTGTGAGTGTCCAGTGAGATGACAGAGGTGAAGGTCTTTCATGAAATCTATATCTATATACAAGGTTTTATAAGTAAAATAAAATTTTATGAGCAGTATTATTGCTATGGTAATTATTGCTACTATACATCAGTTTAGTAGCTGTATATAACTGTGTTTTCCAACAGGCATAAGGAATGAGAAGAATATCAGAATGACCCAGGAAGATTTTTCAAAATATACATTAATCCTAACTCATCTCTCACCTCCCTCCACTCCTCAAGATGTGCAAATAATCTCAGAGAAACTTTAGCATATGCATTTTAAACAACCAAGCAAATGACAAAAATAAACTCCCAGGTGACTCTGGGTCATACCTGTTGGTTGATAACCACTGTTCAATACTCTAGGGAATAAATTAATTTACTCACCCACTCATCCATCAAATACTTTGAAGCATCAACCACATGCTATGCGCTAGGCTAGATGAGCAATTCATTTAGTAACTCAAAAGGCAAACAGAATGACCTTGTAATGTTCTATTTATATTTGCTAATAGAAACATGTTATGGAGGCACTATTACTTTATCCTGTATAGGTATTTAATATTATTTTGAGGTTGATAGACAAAGACATTTAAGACCTACTATCCATATTAGAAACAATGGCTTAATTTTCAACCGTCCTTCCAATTTCCTCCAATTCTGTTTATACCTCTTTACAACATGTCTTCATGGTTCTTAAATCTTGCTCTACTTCAAACATACCTAAGAAGTTTCAGTCACAAGATAGACTTACTGAATTGAAATTTTCAAGGTGTCATTTTTTGAAACAATGAAAATGATCCATGTCTGTATTATTCTCTATGATAGTCACTATCCACATATGGCCATTTAAATTTAATATCAGATAAAATTAAAAATTCAGTCCCTCTGTTGTTCCAACCATATTCAAATGTCCAATAGCTATTCAAGGTCACTGTCAGCACAGTTCCAGGTTATGGGTCCCAAGAAACTTATTACTTTGCTCCTGACAGGCTTGAAAACCACTGTGTTAGGTGCCAGTCTAACTCCTAAAAAAGGATCTTGACTCATGACCTAGGAAAGGATCTTGAGTAG
>NW_006949672.1:0-843 GCF_000164805.1 Carlito syrichta | reverse complement strand
TTGAAAAAACGTCCAAGACGCAGTTGGTTAATGAGAGCACTTCAGTAAATGGTGCTGGGAAAAGGCTGACAACATGCACAAGATGAAACAGTACCCCTATCTATCACCATACACATTAACTCTAAATGGAACAAAGACTTAAACGTAAAAGACCAAATAATTATAAACTTCGAAAACACAGGAGACACCATTAGGGAAACTGCAACTGGAAATTAAATTCTCTTCAGAGCCATTAATACCAATGCCTTAAGAAGAAAGATCGACAAGTGGGATCTCATCAAATTCATATACTTCTGCAAAACAAAATAAACCATCAGAAGAGCTGGAATACAGCCAACAGAATGGGAAAAACGATTCTACACCTATATATCTGTAAAAAGTCAAACCATCTAGGACCTAAAAGTAACTCAACCACTCAGAAAAAACAGAAAAACATTCGCTTTGGAAAGTGTGCAAAATACGTGATTGGACACTTTTCATAAGAAAACATACGGGCAGCCAGCACACACATGAAAATTGCTCAGTCTCACTCATCATCAAAGAAATGCAAATGAAACCACTTGAAAATACCACATACCCCTGTAAGACAAGACATCATAATAAAAAAATATTAACAGATGCGGGTAAGAATTTGGGAAGAAATAAATGCTTATACACAGCAAGTGGACTGAAAAGTAGAACAACATCTTTGGAAAACAGTGTGGTGGTTTGTAAAGGGACAAGATATTGACATACCATGTGACTCAACAATTCCTCGGTTGAGAATATACCTGGAGAAACTCAAATCATTTTACCGAAAAGATACCTTCACTAGTATGTTTTTATGAATCTCTAATCACAATT
>NW_006949671.1:0-818 GCF_000164805.1 Carlito syrichta | reverse complement strand
CCAAGATGATAGTGATGCTTGGTGAAGTTCCTGAAAAAAGTGAAGGTGAATCAGGATTGCTACCTTCCAGTTGGGCTGGTATTCAACCAGTACAGATTGCCAAAATGTAGCATTGTAAAGATTGCAGAACTTTCTTACTGGTGGGTAATGAGTCCTTGAGTGTCTCCTTTCACTTCTTGGGGCCCTCCCCTGACCCAGAGTTCCCCAACATCAAGCATGAACACAACAGCAAATCCAGTAAACACCCCATGCTTTGCTCTGAATCAGTCTTCATTATTTCTAATATCACTCCGCTATCACATCAGATTATAAAAGCTGTTAATTCTATTTGTTTTGGAGGCAGAGTCCTTCCAAGAACTTTTATTAATGTTGTTTTAAGTATATGCATATTTGAGTTAAGACATGAAAAGCTCATAGACTGGTGCCTGTTTATAGCAGCTGTTCAATAAATATCAGTTATTATTATTCTAATTAAATTTGATGTGTCCTTTATTTCACACCAAACCTGTTGTTTAAGGGTGTTAGTGGGAACTGCCAAATCCTCATTTTCCAGTATTTTCCTGTGTGAATTTCACCAGCCTCATATTTAATGTGAGGATATATATTCAATCTCCTTATCAGACTGATTTGCATCAGTTAGTCACCACATGGTTTCCTGGGAAATCTGACCTCAGGTTCTATTGAGATTGGTGTTTTTGTTTTGTTTTGCTCTTTCTAATTTTAAGTAGTATGACCTTGGGCAAATCATTGAAAACCTTCTCTCAGTACATTGGCTTCTTTGTCTGCAAAATTCTGCAAACCAGGCCTCCTGAGAGAGA
>NW_006949670.1:0-783 GCF_000164805.1 Carlito syrichta | reverse complement strand
TTGGATTAGGTTTGTAATGTATAAAGGGAGCTACAATCAGCAAACTAAATGGAAACCAATTTCTGACTACCACATAAAATCACCAACTGAACTCAGGTTTTTAATACCAACATCATGATTAGATGGGTAGAAGGGAAGATAATAATAAGAAAAAACAAACAATTTGCAACAGAAGAAAAGAACACCAAAAAGAAGCCAATTAGGAGCACTCAAACACCAAGTGAAAGGTGGAAAAGTGGTTGTGATGATTTCATTAAATGTTGACTCAAATGGTAATCATTCTATGGAGTTTTGCAATACACCCATTGCATCTTTGTTTCCACATCTGCCTGGGTTACTAACTGAGGAAGCTCATCTTCATGAAGACAAAGTTGTGTTTCAAGGTGGACATTTTTCTCCTGGATCACCTGCTGCACGTAACTCAACAGAAGACACACACCAGAGAAACTATACAAGCTACACTCCTCAAATATTGCAAAAACTCAGATACTGCTCTCCAAAGAGCTACTGAGAATTGACATATAGTAGCTTTTCTAAAATTAAATTTTTTATGTCGAAGATGAGAAAGTTGGAAGAGAGACAGTCCTGATAATAATTTCTAATTGTAACAAAAAGCCTATTTTCAAAATTAGAAGTCAGCCTAAATACATTTTTAAATAAAATTATATTTTCATCATTATTAGAAATGTTTTAATTACAGAAGTGTATTTTTTAAAAGTTCTAAAAAGATTAGAATATTAAACATACAAAACGAAGTTAGATTTCAGTTAAACCCTGGGAAAG
>NW_006949669.1:0-703 GCF_000164805.1 Carlito syrichta | reverse complement strand
TCTACCTGGCTAGGGCAGGGCAACAAAACTATCATGGTAATTAGTTTTAATCTTAGCCCTAGGGGAAACAGCTTTCGGGAACAAGGACTACCCAGTCTACCAGGAAATAGAAGTAAAAAAAATATCTAGAAAGAAGCTAAACTTAGAAAGACAGAAACAAATTCCGCCATGCACCTTCCATCAAGTGTACTGAGATTCACTTGTAAGTTTTACTGCCATGTATGCACACTGGTCACCAATCACACGCCAATATCATAGGTATAACTGATATCCTATGTCAGAGGCGATCTTCCAGATGGGCCTTTACAGGCCTCAGCCATGTAGCTATAGATGTTGGCTCCCAACAGATAAATAAATTCCACTTTTTTGGAGGGGTCTCCCCTAGTATGATACTAGTGTGTAAAATTCAAAAAAGCAAACATTTTGCATATCTTTTCTTTTTATTTCATTTTAGAGTTGTAGGGTACAAGTGGGAATTTAATATATAAGTAAGTTGCATACACAGGTGAAGTCTGGGCTTTTAGCTGGCCCTTTCTCCCCTGATAGTGGACCGGGGACCCAGTGTGTTACGAAGTACCCCATTCCTCCTCCCTGCGTCCCTCTGCTAGCAGTGTCCAGTATCTACCAATGCCATCCTTGTGTTAGTGTGACCAGTGATTAGGGCCTGCTTATGTGGGGGAACATGTGGCTTTTTGTTGGGGAG
>NW_006949668.1:0-755 GCF_000164805.1 Carlito syrichta | reverse complement strand
AAAATTATGACTCTGTGCAAATTTGGAGTGAAATGGACACAGAAAGATTACTTGGCTATGGGATAATCCAAGCTGAATCCATAAGTGTTTTAAAAATGTTATCTGGCTCACGTATTGATATTTAGCACTAAAGGTATTGAATTACAGTTATGATCTCTTTATTGTTGTTGCATGGACTTGTAAAATGTACAATAAAAGAATATCTTAGCCTGAAATACTTGACATAAAATAAAATTATCTGGACTTCATTTCTAAAGCATCCTAATCTGAAAATCTGCACCTTTCCATTAAAAACTGACTTCTCAATTTGATATCTTTTATTTTCATGTGAAAACCTAGTCCTCTTAAGGAAATTTCAATTTAATTTGGAACTAAACCAGTTTAAAACATCTACATAATTTCAATTATTTTATTATTTTGTGGCTTTGGGGAAAAACATTAAAGTCTTTTGTTACTTAGTTTTTCTACTTATACTAATCAGTGTAAATTTGGAAATACTCTTGACCAACAAATAGTTAGAATATAGTTCATATTAACTATAAAGGGAAAACATATCTTACCAGCCACAGAATAACAATTGAGTGTAAATTTTATACTCTACACAGACTCTTTTTTTGTTCTATGAGCAATTGTATAAATATGTTTATGTCTAATATTCAAATATATGAAAACATGAAAGTGTTAAGAAGGAATTTAATAATTTCTTGACTCTTTTGGGTTTTTGGCCTCATTTTTCATTTACATGTCCAATGAAG
>NW_006949667.1:0-940 GCF_000164805.1 Carlito syrichta | reverse complement strand
TTTTAGTAAAGCAAGATAAGTTGTCTGCAAACCACATGAAAGATTAAAGAGACGTAAAAGAGTACAAGGCTGAACAAAACGTATGGAAGGTAGAATTTGCCCTGTATGAAAGTTACTGTAAGCCAGGCTCGGTGGCTCAGCCTGTAATCCCATGCTTTGGGGCTGAGATGAGTGGATTGTCTGAGCCCATGGGTTTGAGACCCGCGTGGGCAACTTGGCGAGACATCTCTACAATAAACCAAAAATTAGCCTTGTGTGGTAGCGCATGCCTGTAGTTCCAGCTACTGGAAGACTGAGGTGGAAGGATCACTGGAGCCCAGCAGGTCGAGGCTGCGGTGGCCCGGAGCGGCCACTGCACTCCAGTCTGGGTGACAGAGTGAGACTACAACTCACAGAAAAAAAAGGAAGTTATTGTAATTAAAATAGTACATTGTAATTAAATAGTTACAGGAATTAAAATAATACAGCATTTTTTTTTGCAAGAAATACATACATTTACTATGGAAAAAGAGAAACAAAAAATGGACCCAAAATTTTGTAGAATTTTAGAATGTTAGTATTTATAGGCATATATATTTATAGATAGATCTTGCCTTCTGTTTCCGTTGTCTTTCTCTCTGTATTCCTGTCTCCTTTTCTCTTTCACTCTTCTTTATATGTACAGAAAACAAGAATTATTTGATAAATTGAGCTTAGAAAGTAATTATCTACATAAAAGTATTGAATTAGATCTATGTCTCAACACTCATACGTTTCCTCACCACCAGATGCATTAAAGACATACATTTTATATACAACACATTACAATTTTTGATAGGAAATATACATGAGTGTCTTTTTTGGAAATATATTCTTGGAATAAGAAAAAAATCTGACAAAGAAGTCACAAAAACAGTATAAAAGAAAAGGTTGATACAATTATTATGTATAATTAGAAATT
>NW_006949666.1:0-816 GCF_000164805.1 Carlito syrichta | reverse complement strand
CTGAGATTTATTTCGACTTGTTTTATAGTCGGCCTCTAGCAGAATGGAGTCTTCAAAGAAAGACTGAGTATAGGAAAATAAATAGGGATTCCCTTTTGTCTGTGAAATATTATTTCAGCCATGATTGTTTTTGTCTGTGTAACACCTTCTTTTCCTCTATGTCTTTTTTTTTCTTCCCTGGTTATATATTCCTAAATTTGTTGTACAACTTAATAGCATTAAGGACTGTCAGCAAAACTCAAAATCTCTGTTATAAGAACATCCACGGAGAAATTGCCAGGCTTGGTGGCTCAGCCTGTAATTCCAACACTTGGGGAGACTGAGGCAAGTAGATTGCCTGAACCCGTGGGTTCAAGATCAGCCCAGACAACTTGGCAAGACCTCATCTCTACAATAAAAAACCGAAAATTAGCTGGCCGTGGTAGCATGCACCTGTAGTTCCAGCTACTTGGAAGGCTGAGGTGGAAGGATAGCAGAGTCCAACAGGTTGATGCTTGGTGACCATAAGCATGGCACTGCACTCTGGCCTGGGCGATGGAGTGAGACTCCAACTCAAAAAAAGAAAAAAAAGAAAAAAAAGAAATAAAAAAGGAAATAGTAATCTTCTTGTTTGTATAATATATAAATATATTATATGCACCTAATTTTATTCCAACAATGTTCTAAAATAAGCAAGGCAGATAGTATTGCCTCACTTTTTTAGATGAGTAAACTAAGGTTCAGTGAAGCTAAGTGGATTACCCCAAATCACTACGGAAGACACAAGACCAAGGTCCTTTAAACTCATGTCCCAGCTCTCATTCCTCCTCTTCTCTA
>NW_006949665.1:0-703 GCF_000164805.1 Carlito syrichta | reverse complement strand
TTCATCACTTCCCTACTTACCTTTCTGGTGTTGTCTGTACCATCGAAGTAAAATTATTCAAATTATTATTTCAAGGTTTGGATCAGGGAAAACTCAAAATTACACATTGGCTATTTATTCAATGACCTTCCCAACTTACCTTTTTATTTTGATCAAAAATCCTTTTGGATTTCTCAAGCATATAAAATTGATTCTTAAGCAAAGGAAAAATAATCTATTTCTTTCTTTAGAATCTTTATCTCTTTTACAACTGTCCCTCACCTCACATAACTTTCTTCCATGCTACAAGAGATGGCGCTGTAGGCGAGGAAAATTGTGAAAACCGAGGCGGTGAAGACTGAAGACCAATTCTGATTTTGGCAAATGAGAAATCGTACAGCCTTCACCAAGAGTCGCCAACACCTTCACAAAGATGAGCGAATACTGCCAATGCTGGAACTCTTGATATCAAGCTAACGTAGTTTTGTTATAGTGGCTTTCACACTTTTTTACTGTAACCAATTGTAAGATGTCTTAACCTGGGATGCAATTCACACACGCGCATGCACACACACTCACGCACGTGCACGCATCAGAATTTCCATGAAGTAATGCTAAGCCTTCCTACCTGTCACACTTTCTGCCATAATTCTATTCTTTAAGCTATGCTGCTTACAGCCCATCAAGGTGATTTTGGAAAAAGAACCTATCTATCTAGTGAATG
>NW_006949664.1:0-1190 GCF_000164805.1 Carlito syrichta | reverse complement strand
GTTGCTTGGCAGAGGTCCTTGAAAAAGAAATTTTTCATTTTTTACACTTACATTTTTGGTTATGTTTTGGATAACCTTTGTGCAAGGTTGTGCTTTTTGCTGAGTCTTTTGGAATTGTTTTGTGATCAGGCATATACCATGAGATCCCTCTCTTTATAGCCTCTCAACATCCTATTTGTCAGGGTTTTGTTGTTGTTGTTGTTGTTTATAATATAGGTGACTACATATCATTTCTGTTAATTTTCACAAGCAAGACACCTTAGATGTTATCCTGCTAACTTCTATTGATTTTGATTAAAGTGTCTTCCTAGAAGCTTGTCAATTGTCTGGCATTTTGCCTGTGGTATGTGGAAGGTTAGTGTTCTTCAGCTACAGCAAAAGGCATTAGGCAAAAAGACATTTACTGACTTTTGGAAGTTGAATGGGAAATGACAGAAGAAGGCCCAAGATCTGTGGAAAGAGAAACAATGTCAAACTATAAAAATCTAATGACTCTTTTGGAGACCCAGGCAGGAGGATTGTTTCTGTACAGGAGGTCGAGGCTGCAGTGAGTTTTGATTGCTCCACTGCACTCCAGCCTGGATGATAGAGTGAGATCTTGTTTCTTAAAAACAAACAAATCTAGTGGGAAAAGTACACAATTTTATTAAGGGACTCTAACAAATACCTAAATCAATCAAGAATGATTGAAAGGTTTTCTTAAAGATCTAAATTCTTCCACAAGTGCTATATACCTTAAATGCAATACAAATCCCAATGGTGGATTTTAATAAAACAAGATAAGTTGAGTCTGCAAACCACATGAAAGATTAAAGAGACATAAAGGAGTACACGACTGACAAAAAAGTACGGAAGGTAGAATTTGCCCTGTATAAAAGTTATTGCAATTAAAATAGTACATTGTAATTAAATAGTTATAGGAATTAAAATAATACAGTATTTTTTTGCAACAAATACATACATTAACTATGGAAAAAGAGAGACAGGAAATAGACCCCAAATTTTGTAGAACTTTAGAATGTTAGTATTTATAGACGTATTTATTTATAGATAGATTTTGTCTTCTGTTTCCTTTGTCTTTCTCTCTGTATTCCTGTCTCCTTTCCTCTTTCACTCTTCTTTATATATACAGAAAACAAAGAACTATTTGATAAATTGAGCTTAAGAAGTAATAATCTACATAAAAGCAT
>NW_006949663.1:0-1018 GCF_000164805.1 Carlito syrichta | reverse complement strand
CACCGGCTGATGCCATGTTTTTCCATGCAGTGTGTGTGAGAGAGAGTAGGCATAGGTGTGTTTGCGCATGCGAGTTTGTATGTGTTTGAGTGTGTGTATCGGTCTGCATGTGCATATGAGTGTGGATGTATGAGTTATGTGACAAAGTGTGAGCGGGTGTGTGTATAGTTTGGGTATGAGTGGGTGAGGGTGTGAGTGAGCATGTGTGTGAGGGTAAGCCAGTAGGTGAGCGTGAATGCGTGTGTGAGTGGATGCATGTCGATGAGTGTGAGGGTAACGTGTGAGCCAGGGGGTGTGAATGAGGGAGCGGTGTGAGTGAGCATGCATGAGTGTGTGTGCATGAGTGTGACTGGGTGATTGTGTGTAGTTGTGTGAGTGCGTGAGACTGTCGGTGAGTGTGAACATGTGAGTGTGGGTGAGCATGCGACTGAGTGTGCGATTAAATGTGTGAGTGAGCATGTGTGAGAGCGAGTGTGAATGGTTGTGACTGAGCATGAACGGGTGTGTGAGCATGAGAGTAGGTGATGTGAGTGTGCATGTGTATGTGAGTGTGAATGGTTTGTGTGGGCAGTATGTGAATGAGTATGCGTGTCAGCCTACGGATATGAGTGGCGAATAGGTGAGCGTGTGTGTGAGTGTGAGCCTGTGGGTGTGAGCCTGTGGGTGTGAGCCTGTGGGTGTGAATGCAAGTATGGCAGTGGGTGAGTGTGTGGGGTCGGTGTGTGCGTGTGAACATGTGGGTACGAATCGTGAGTGGGAGAATAAGGGTAAATATGTGAGTGTGTGCGTGCATGTGGAGTGTGAGCAGGTGAGTGTGTGTGCATGTGCACACATGTGTCTCTGGCCCCCTGGCTTCCCCGGTGGGCACAGGGCTAGTGGCTGATCCCATGATGTGTCTTCCTCTGTAGGCCCATGGCAGAGGGAACTTCGGCTGATCTTCGTCAAGCTACACGGTTGGTGCAGTCACCATCAAGGGGTGATGACCACAGGCAGTGACACTGGCCTCAGTGTGATCCAG
>NW_006949662.1:0-739 GCF_000164805.1 Carlito syrichta | reverse complement strand
CCCGGGAGATGGGAAGCCCGTCCCTTTCACTATACATAGGGGAAAATAAAAATGTATGTTGGGTGAGGGGAGTGTACAAGTCCCTCCAAAAGGCTATCCCTGGCCTAGTCTCCCTTACATGAAGCTGGGAGGGGGAAGAAGAGAACAGAAAAGAGCCCACTGCAGCCTGCCTGCAGGTATTGGGTCTCCTGAGACTTCCAGAGACCCAACCATGGAAGGCAGTCTGTGACCCTCAAAGATGTGGCTGTTTTGCTGAAGTTGATTCTAAAATAGCCATTCCTCGGCCCTGCTGTGTTCAGGATGCAAATCTTCCCAGTCAAGTGCTAAGAAATGCTGAACAGGCCTAGCTCCTGGGTTCCAGCCCTCAGAGCACCTATGACCTGTCCTCTGAGAACCCCAAGGTGATGGTGGCTCTGCCCCTTCCCTCAGGGTAAATCCTTGAGTCAGTGACAAACCTGGCCTTGTGCAAAGGTTGGGTTATGAGGCTGGGACACTCAGGGCTGGGAGCTGTAGCGGCAGGGCCATTAGGAAGGGATGGGGAAGCTGTGTGGGTCTTCTCGGAGAAGGGGAGGCAGAGGGGACAGCCAGCCCTGCCCTCCCCTTCCATGGACTGTCTAGAAAATACCCAGCGCATGGATCTTGATGGGTCTCTTCTGGTGTAGCCGGCTTGCTGTTCATCAGTGCTGACATTTGGGCATAAATTAAACAGGGAAAAGAGCTGGGCAGTCTCTCAGGGTTC
>NW_006949661.1:0-825 GCF_000164805.1 Carlito syrichta | reverse complement strand
TTTAATCAAAATTAAAACAGAAAATACAGAGTGCAGGAAGAAAATGTATACAAATTTTAAGAATAGAAAAAGCTGTATAAATTATGATACTGTTTTATTTTCTGAAATTTTAAGGATTTATTATGCATTCTCCCTTCTGAATAGCACATAGGTACTGTGAATCTCAAGGTTCGGTTTTCTAAGATAATATAATATTTTAAAAACTTTCTTTATTTTAGAAACTTTTGGATGTTGTTTGTATTGTATAACAGCCTTTGAGCAGTTTTTCCTAGAGGATTTGAACATTGCTTTTCATAAGACCATAATCAATTTTCCAAAATTTTCAGTTATCTAAATTTTTATACTAATGCAGAGCCCAAATACTTACTACTTTGTAAATATCCATGTTCTTTCGGTTCATATATATTGGGCCTCAAATTCTCTTTTTTTATGTGTGCCACATTGTAAATGCTTGGAGATTAAAAGTGTTAGATTAATCGGATACTTTGTTGCAGACAACAGCATTATGTCTTAGGTAGGGAAAATATTAGGGGATTCAATGGAAATACTCTTTTAAAAAATAAATTGGGATAAATGTAAAGGGAATGTGATTTTATATTTCCTTGAACTACATAAGGACATCTTTTCTCTAAGGATTGCACATCTGTAACATTTAATCAAAATAAACAAGCAGAAAATAGAGAGTGCACTAAGAAAATGTACAGAAAATTTCAGAATGGGAATAGCTGTATTAAATTATGATACTATTTTATATTCTAAATTTTTAAATATTTATTATGCCTTCTGCCTTCTGAATAGCACTTAGGTACACTGAATCTCAAGGTG
>NW_006949660.1:0-851 GCF_000164805.1 Carlito syrichta | reverse complement strand
CAGGCCCCTATGCGAATCAAAGAACAAACGGAAGTTTTAGGATTACAAGGTATATCTTAAGACGAGAGTTACCTACAAATATGGCGATAAGATTCTTAGGGTCCTGGAATCTGCCTTTTGTTGTCCCAAAGAACCCAACGGACTTGTAGGTCCACATCTCAGTTACAACTATCAAGAAGAGCAGAAGGTTGCTGAGGATCTATAATGACAAAATTGTCATATCCAAGAGGCCTGTAGCACTAAATAATGTGGGGAATTAGAAGCCAAGATTCCAGATTAGCCCTTATAATGTTGCCATGCAGACTTGTTTGATTGGCGACCCATGCAACCCAGATTCTCTTTGTTCGCAGTAAGACTCCCGGATGTTACCTCTCGACGTGTAAGTACAATCTCTTATATACCAATACTCATATGCCCAAAAGGTCAGAAGGGCCCTGGAATCCAAGATTGCTGGAGCCCCTTTAAGAATATGTCCAAAATATGTGGGAACTCCTAATCCCAAGTATGAATATCAATCTAAAATTCCAGCAATAGTTTCTGGATTAGGAGGTAAGTCTGAAGTCAGAAATTACACTAAAAATGGCGAGATGATTCCTTGGTTTCTGGAATCTGGCCTTAGAGCCTCCTGTAAAAAAAGACGAGTAGATGGCCAGATTCTCTGTTACAACTAAGAAGAAGTGCAGCAGGTTCCTGGGAATCGATAATGACAGATTTGTGGTACGGATATAGGAATTAGTTCTGAAAAGTGTGGAGAGTGGGACTCCAAATTCCTGATTAGCATTAGAAAATTCCTGTATGCTTCTACGTATGAGAACTACCTTAAGCCAGGGAAAATTAACAACTGTCCAGAA
>NW_006949659.1:0-5764 GCF_000164805.1 Carlito syrichta | reverse complement strand
GTCTATTATTTCCATCGCATGTGGCCCTTTAGCTCTCACATATGTCGAGAGCACTTAATGTATGTTTTCTGCTTCTGAGTCTTTTCACTTAAGATGATGATGTCCAACTCCATCTATATTGCTGAAAAGGATGTGATTTCATTTTTTATGACTGTGTAGTATTCCATAGTGTATATACTCACATTTTCTTTATCCACTCAATCACTGGTGGGCACTTAAGTTGGTTCCATGATTTAGTTATTGCGAATAGTTCTGTAATGAACATACAAGTACAGATATCATCTTCAGATGTTGATTTATTTTCCTTTGGATATATCCCTAGTAGTGGGATTGCTGGGACAAATGGTAATTCAATTGTTAGTTCTTTGAGAAATCTTCATACAGGTTTCCATAAAGGCTGAACTAGTTTACAATCCCACCAACATTGATAGTTTACAATCCCACCAACAGAATGAGCATCTCCTTTTCTCCACAACTGTGCCAACATCTGTTTTTCTTTGACTTTCGAACAATAGCCATTCTGACTGGTGTGAGAAGATCTCATTGTGGTTTTAATTTGCATTTCTCTGATGATTAGTGAGATTGAGCATTTTTTAATATGTTTGTTGGAAGCTTGTGTGTCTTCTTTTGAGCAGTGTCTACTCATGTTCTCTGCCCACTTTTGGATAGGGTTGTTGTTTTTCATGTTGTTTGAGCTTCTTGTAGCTCCTGGATATTAGTCCTTTGTCTGAGGCATAATTTGCAACTGTTTGCTCCCATTCAGTAGGTTTTCTGTTCACTCTGTTGATCATTCATTTTATTGTGCAGAAACTTTTTAATTTAATTAAGTCCCATTTGTCTTTTTTTGGTTTTGTTGTGATTGCTTTTGGGGGGGTCTTCATCATAAAATCTTTGCCTAGGCCAATGTCTGAAGAGTGTTTCCTAGGTTTTCTTCTAGGATTTTTATAGCTTCAGGTCTTACATTTAAGTCTTCAATCCATTTTTAGTTAATTCTTGTATATGGTAAGAGATAGGGGTCCAGCTTCGTCTGCATATGGCTAGCCAATTTTCCCAGCACCATTTATTCAATAGAGTGTCCTTCCCCCATTGTTTATTTTTATTGGTTTTGTCAAAGATGGGTGGTTGTAGATATGTGGTTTTATTTCTGGATTCTCTATTCTGTTCCATTGTTCTATCTGTCTATTCTTGTACCAGTACCATACTGTTTTAATTACTTTAGCCATATAGTATAATTTGAAGTCAGGCAGTGTGATGCTTCCACATTTTTTTTTTTTTTTTTTTGGTTTCTTTTTTGTTTTTTGGGTTTTGGTTTTTTTTTGTTTTGTTTAGAATAGCTTTGGTATTTGGGCTCTTTTTTGGTTACATATAAACTTAAGATTTTTTTTTCTAGTTCTATGAAAAATGAAGTTAGTATTTTGATTGGGAATACATTGAATCTGTAGATTGATTTTGGCAGTATGGTCATTTTAACAATATTGATTCTTATAGTCCATGAACTTGGGATGTTCTTGAATTTGTTTGTGTCATCTACAATTTCTTTTATCAATGTTTTGTAGTTCTGCTTATAGAGATATTTCAACCTCCTTAATTAGGTTTGTATTCCTAGGTATTTTAATTTTGTGACTGATGTGAATGAGATTGAGTTCCTTATTTGGTTCTTTGCCTGAGCATTGTTGGTATTTAGGAATGCTGCAGACTTTTGTACATTGAGTTTTTACCCCGAGACTTTACTGTAGTCATTTATCAGGTCTAGAAGCTTTTTGGAGGACTCCTTAGGTTTTTCTAGATATAAAATCATGTCATTCGCCAATGGAGTTAGTTTAACTTACTCCTTGTCAATTTTGATGCCTTTATTTCTTTCTCTTGTTGGATTGCTCCTGCTAGGACTTCTAGTACAATGTTGGATGAGAGTGGTGAGAGTGGACATCCCTGTCTTGTTCCTGTTCTGAGGAAGAATGTTTTCCTTTTTATTTTATCTTTTAAAGATGTAGGGTACAATTCAGGATTAGGTATACAAGTGGACATTGTACAGTTAAAGTTTGGGCCTTACTTTGGTCCCTACTTTGTCTGGTTTGAGATCAGGTATCTGTCGGAGTACTGGCTCTGACCGAGGGAGGGTTAGGACCGCACCGGTGAGTCAAGACGGAGATAAGAGACCACTTGGAGGCAGTTCTTCTGGGAACAGTCTGATCAGGACTGAAGCCAATTTTATTCAAACCTTTTCCAACTTATATACCATTTTCTATACCCTCCAGCAATGTGATAATCACTTGCTGGGGGCGTACAAGTTCCGTGCTTTACAAACCATGCATCACAAGACCATCACAAGATTAACAAGTTCCAAGCAAACAATTCAAATTCTATGATGCATGATGTGCTTCACAAAACTTATATTAAAATCACAGGTGCACAATTTCAATACAGATTGTTCAAAGTGTTTTCCATAATGTTCAATAAATCATTCATATTATACTCTTTGTTCTAAACCCTGATTAATACAAAAACTTTTCTAAGTTAAATCCAAGTTTACTGGCTCCTAATATTTTTAACGATTAATATTATCAACAACATTATACTATAATCTATGTTTACTTAAATGACTTAGTTATTCTATTAACCTATTATGATTCAACGTAGTGTCCTGTAATTCTATAACAATTAAAACTTATTCTTAAACTATAAAACCTAACCATGACTTAAGTGATTTTCCTATGTCTAAACTTTAACTTTTATATAATCTAATGATTGACCTTTAATACTATGCTATATCCTATTAAGCTAATACCTCATCATTAATTCTTGTATAAATCGTATAGTAACTATATTTGAATAATGTAGCAAAAGGAAACAAAACAGCAAGCATAAATTGACTCAAATATACTATAAAATGTAAATGCAACTATGAGTGCATATGTATATATTTTATCCTAACAAGTCTACTCTAAAAATCAAATAGTAGCTGTCACACTCTTGAACAAGGAAATGCATGGCCGCCATGACGGTGGCCATGGGCTGAAGCAAACAGAGTTTCGGTAAGTAACAAAAAAAACGTCTGCCTGGCTAGAGGCAGGGCAATAAAACTATTATGGTAATTTAGTTTCTAATCTTAGCCCTAGGGGAAACTGCTTTTGGGAACAAGAGCTGACTAACCAGTCTACAGGAAATAGCAGTTTTAAAATATCTAGAAAGAAGTACAACTTAGAAGGGACAAGGTCATATAAAATAATTCTGCTGTGCAACTTTCCATCAGGTGTATAGGGATTTACTTATAAGTTTTACTGCCATGTATGCACACTGGTCACTAATCACACGCCAATATTATAGGTATAACTGATATCCTATGTCAGAGGTGATCTTCCAGATGGGCCTTTACAGGCCTCAGCCATGTAGCTATAGATGTTGACTCCCAACAGGTATCCTCATTGATGTTGTGCCCTCTCATACCAACTCCCCACCCTAGCAATATCCCACTGCTGCCAATCCATTTCTTATAGTATTATAGTGAATGTTCAGGGTCTGCTTATGAGTGAGAACATGTGGTACTCAGTTCTTTGTTTTTGTGATAGATCGCTGAGTATGATAGACTCTAAATCCATCCAAGTTGCTATGAAGTCCATATGTTTGTCCTTCTCTATGGCTGCATAATATTTCATTGTGTACATGTACTACATTTTATTTATTCAATCCAGTTTCCATGGGTAGCATGGTTGGTTCCATGTTTTTGCTATTGTGAATAGTGCTGCAGTAAACATGCATGTACAGGTATCTCTTTTGTAGAATGAATTGAGTTATTCCAGATGTATTCCCAGTAGGGAGATTGCTGGACCATATGGAAGGTAAATTTCTAGTTCTTTTAGAAATCGTCTCACTGTTTTCCAAAGAGGTTGCACTAGTTTGCATTCCCGCCAGCAGTGTAGAAGCATTCCTTTTTTTCCTCATCCTCACCAGCATCTGTTGTTTGTTTTATTAATGATGGCCATTCTTACAGGGGTTAGGTGGTATCTTAGTGTGGTTTCGATTTGCATTTCTCTGATGATTAGTGAGGCTGAGCACTTTTTCATGTGTCTGTTGGCTGCCCATATATTTTCTCTTGAGAAGTGTCTATTCATGTCTTGTGCCCACTTTTTACTAGGGCTGTTTGCTTTTTTCCTTTCGGCACTTTTGAGTTCCTTGTAGATCCTGGCTGTTAGGGCTTTGTCAGACATATAGTTGGCAAATATTTTTTCCCATTCTGTGGGCTGTCTCCCCACTCTTTTGATGTTTTTGAGAATATTTTCAACTTTTCTCAACTGAGTATAATATTGGCCATAGGTTTTCCATATATGGTTCTTATTATTTTGAGATATGTTCCTTCTATGCCCAGTTTGAAGACTTTTATCCTGAGGACATATTGAATTTTATTGACTGCCTTTTCTGCATCTATTGAGATGATCATATGTTTTTTGGTTTTGCTTCTGTTTACATGGTGAATCACGTTTATTTATTTGCAGATATTTTACCATCCTTGCATCCCTGTAGTTGGAATGGTTTGGAGCCCCGTGAGTGAGTCTCAGGTCCCCTGTTTTCATCATTCCAGAATAAGAATAAGGTGAAGGGCTACATTTTGGGCATGTAAGTGGATTTGGGCTATACTTCCTTTCCATACCATCTCCAAATTGATAACCTTGTTTTTAGACCATGCTTTTTTTTTTGAATAAAATAGACCCATAGTTATACAACTCACTCACCTTTTATCGTCCTCTTGGCAATAACAAACAAACAAAATAATGAACTGAATTATTGATTTGAGGATGTTTTCTTCTTTCTTCATTGCACGTTGGGTTACAAGTAGTCTAAGATATGCAGCCTTTAAATTTGAACAACGGCCTGGTCCTTTGTTCACTGCTTTCTTCAAGCACTGGCGAGAATGTGCCACTGTTTGAATGTGTCCAAACCCACATCCCAGCCATCATCCCAGCCCAAGGAATTTTCAGAGCCATGTTTGTTTGTATGTCTGTGCCCGGAGTCATGGAGTTTGCATTTTGTACTGTGTTGTGCCCTGTTTGCAGATGAAATAACCAAAGAGTTGTTATTTGAGCATATTTGGTTGTAAACAAAGCCCTTTTTGTTGTGGGTGCTGCAAGCCAGTTGGTGGAAAGAGCTTTACATTTAAGGTCTACTTCATCTCTTTCCAGGGTGTTTTGCAGTGTTTGACTTTTGGATGGAAATGTCTTTTCTTGGGCAAAGCTGGAGTGTGAAGATTCAGAAAGTGTGTTTGTAAATGTTACAGGATGTATTTTAAAGAAACAATCACAATGCTATTAGCACATTTAAACATTGAATAAGGAATCCTTAATGTCATGTCATATGCTGACTTTAAGAGTTAAATCGAACATGTTTTGTCCAGGTAACCGCCCTACAAAATCCCAAGGGAAAAGTCGTCATTTCCTATACTTCCGCAAGCAACTTTCTAAGACACTGTCTCCCTTTCCAAAATACTTTCCAAAGTCAACTATTAATGCTGGTAAATTTTCTCCTGCCTGTGCCCATGGATCCAGAAACCAGGAGTCATGCTTGGATAATAAAGGGGAAGGACACTCTCAAATTTGGGGAAGCTGGCTTGGGTGCTGTGGTCCCAAAAATAGCCACTGTGCTTCCCGTGTGCCTGAGTGTCCTTGACTGCCAGGTCTCATGATGGTTGATGCCTTTAGTGCTGGAACAATGTGGCCTGGTCCCTTGGAGTCTGGGTTTTGAGGTAAGGGTTTCCTCTGGATGTTTCCAAGGG
>NW_006949658.1:0-748 GCF_000164805.1 Carlito syrichta | reverse complement strand
TGGGATGCAATTCCCACACGCGCGTGCACACACACTCACGCACGTGCACGCATCAGAATTTCCATGAAGTAATGCTAAGCCTTCCTACCTGTCACACTTTCTGCCATAATTCTATTCACTAAGCTATGCTGCTTACAGCCCATCAAGGTGATTTTGGAAAAAGAACCTATCTATCTAGTGAATGTGTCAAGAAATCAGTCTTCTCACCACAAAAAGATAAGTATGGGGACAAACATGAATATTTTTATTATTCAATTATACTTTAGCAAAGCTGTGGGGGTAGAAGACATTAAGAAGGAAATTAAATAAATAAACCTTCTAACAGGAAAAAATAAATGGGAAAAAACATCAATCACTCGTTGGCACTTTGCACCATGCCAGGGACTGTGGGTCACTCGCAGTGTTTAACGATATTTCCATCTTCCAGAGAAGAAGAGTTACTTTCAGGGACACGAGAGAGAAAACCTATAGGACACTGAAATTCTGCCCACAGTCCACAAAACCATGGAAACAGAGAATTTAAGTGAAAAAATCATGGACTCACTTGGTTATATCTGAGGCTTTTCTTTGATATGAAAATTCATTGGGAAAACTGCATTCTGCTGAACAAAAGACATCAAAAAGTAAATGTATATTCATTCATGTAAAGTTTAAACTTTACATGAAAAAGGTAAGCAAATGTGTATTTTTAAGGTTGCATACATAGTTGGTAGAGTCATAAAGAAAAAGGGAATGATTGACATCAAAT
>NW_006949657.1:0-710 GCF_000164805.1 Carlito syrichta | reverse complement strand
ACATCCAAACCCAGAGTGCTAATTCTAAGCTGAGCAATCAGAAGTTTCTGGAGCAAGAGGTAACCCTGAACTCAGGGCTTAGATTAAAAAAACCCGAGATGATTACTTGTGTCCTGGAATTTGGCGTTAGAAGATCCAGAATGTAAATGTACTTGTAGTGCCATATTTTTGAGTAAACTATTGAGGGGAACAGAATGTTGCTGGACTTCTGGAATGACTCATTCCTAATATTCACAGAGGATACAGCTCTGAAAATTTTGGAGACGTCGAAGCCCAGAGTCTTTTAGACATTAGCAAGATGCCTTGTAAATTTTATGAACTGAGGACTCCTGTAACCCAGATTGTTTATTCTTCTTTAGCAAGAGCCCTTGTAGTACCCTGTATATGAGGACTCCCATTCACCAGATTCCTGCCTCGAAACCCTGATTCTTGTTTAGCCCTTAGTAAGAGGCCCAGGAGATTTTTTGGCATTGAGGACTCATGAAAATCAGATTCCTTATTTTTTCTTAGCAAAAGGCTGTGTAGCATCCTGTATATGAAGACTCCCATTACCCAGATTCCTGTTTTGTAACCCTGATTCTTGTTTAGCCCTTAGAAAGATGCCCTGTAGATTTTCAGGATTGAGGTCATGTGTAACCCAGATTACTTATTCTTCCGTAGCAAGAAGCCATGTAGTTTCCCGTATATGATTACTCCCTTTACACAGATTC
>NW_006949656.1:0-537 GCF_000164805.1 Carlito syrichta | reverse complement strand
CTTGGAGTGCCGAATAAAATTTACAACTTTAAGAGGACGAGAATGTTGCTGGAGTCCTGAAATGACGATTCATAAAATCCGAATCCTAAATTGCTCTGAAACATTTGGAGAGCTAGAAGATCTGTTTCTTGTTTGTCCCATAGCAGACAACCTGGGAATTTTTTGGATTGAGGGCGCATACAAAACTGATTCTTTCTTCATACTTAGTTGGAGGCCATGTTGTGTCCTGTATGTGAGGACTTCCTTTCCCTTGATTCCTGTTTCGAAACCCTGATACATGTTTAGCCCTTAGTAAGAAGTATTGCAGTTTTTTTAGAGGAACCGTGGAAAACAGATTTCTTCTCTTTTATTAGCAAGAGGTCATGTAGTTTCCTGTATATTAGGATTGCTATTACCCACATTCATGCCTCGAATTCCTGATTCTTCTTTAGCCGTCAGCAAGATGCCCTGTAGATTTTCAGGAATGAGGATTCGTATAATCCAGATTTCTTATTTTTAGCAACAGCCATGCAGTTACCTATATATGAGTACTCCTGG
>NW_006949655.1:0-882 GCF_000164805.1 Carlito syrichta | reverse complement strand
AAACAAAAGAACCATCAGAAGCACGGGGATACAGCCAACAGATTGGGAAAAATGATTCTCCACCTATATGTCAGAAAAATGCATAATATCTGGGATGTACAAGAAACTCAAACACTCAGAAAAATCAGGCAAACGTTCCCTTTGAAAAGTGTGCAAAATCCGTGATTTGACACTTTTCATAAGAAGAGATATGGGCAGCGAGCAGACATATAAAAATTGCTCAGCCTCACTGATCATCAAAGACATGCAAATGAAACCACTTTGAAACACCACATACCCCCTGTAAGACTGGCCATCATTAATAAAACAAAAAACAACAGATGCAGGTAAGGATTTGGGAAAAAAATAAATGCTTCCACACTGCAGGTGGACTGAAAAGATTTGCAACATCTTTGGAAAACAGTGTGGTGGTTGTTAAGGGCCAAGATATTGACCTACCATGGGACTCAGCAATTCCACTGGTGAGAATATACATGAAGGAACTCAAATCATTTTAACAAAAAGATGCCTGCACCAGTATGCTTTTTGCAGCTGTAATCACAATTCCAGTAAAACATGGTACCATCCTTGCTGCCCATCAAAGCTGGAATGGAAAAAAATCAATGTGGTATATACACAGTGGTATATTATGCAGCCATAAAAAGGGACAGATATAAGGATTTTGAAGAGAGTTTGATGGATATCAGGCAGGTCATATTGAGTGATTTATCACACAAACAAGGAACAGAGTTTCTTATGTTCTCACTAATGAGCTGAACTTCATCACTTATAGTGCTGTAGGAAGGTGATAGTATTGGAAAATTGTTTAGGGGGAGGGGGGAGATTGGTAGTGGAGAATTACTGCAATGGAAGGGGGGCACATACCTCATCAACCAGCTAACT
>NW_006949654.1:0-717 GCF_000164805.1 Carlito syrichta | reverse complement strand
AATGATATTAACTTAATGATTATTTTACTGAATCTGTAGATTTACTAAAAGGCTAATTTTTACATTAAAAGAGTTAAGTAAAATCAGGGAAACAAGCATCCCAAATTGTCATTGATGACATTAGCCTCAGAACTTTGACATCATAATGGTAGGTACCTTGACTACTGAGCAATCCTTAGCCTTCAAGCTCTTGTGTACAGAGCTCTGCCAAATGTGGTAGACATGGGGGATTTCATTCCCAAGAAGTGTTCACATCTATCCAAAAATTTCTCCAGGGATAAGTGACAATTCAAGAATTATCTAAACGAGGTAGTCTTTTTTTATTTTGTAGCAGTCTTTTTTGAGATTACTGAGAAACTCCCAAACTGGGAGGGGATCTTAGGGGGTTGCCCATGAGGTAGTATTTTATTATCATGGTCACAGAGTCCTGTTGGGGCTTGGTTGTAGCACAAACAAATAATATTTTAACATTTTCTTTAGTATAGAAACTTTTGAATGTTTTTAGTATTGTGTAGCAGCCTTTAGGCCGTTTTTCCTACAGGATTTGAACATTGCTTTTTCTAAGATCTTAATTAATTTTCCAGAATTTTCAATTATCCAAGTATTTATACTAATGCAGAACCCAAATACTTACTACATTGTAAATCTCCATTTATTTTGGTTTATATATATTGTGCCCCAAATTCTCTTATTTCTGTGTGCCACATTGAAAGTGCT
>NW_006949653.1:0-5487 GCF_000164805.1 Carlito syrichta | reverse complement strand
CTCTCTCTCTCTCTCTCTCTCTCACTCACACACACACACACACACACACACACACACACACACACACACACATACATGCAAAAGATAACAGGAATTCAAGAAAAAAGCTAAATATAATTGTTCATCTTCCCATTGGTCGACTCAATATTCCAACTTTATAGATATGAGAAACACTGGAAATCCTGATTTCAAAAGCCAAAACTGTTTGAGGGTATGGAATTTCAGATCATTTCTATGGCTTGAGGACGTTATCCTCTCTAAAAATGCAGATTCATCTTATAAGATAGGAACAGATTTCATGACTACCAGTCAGTAACACCCAGGGATAAACCCAACAGGTCCCAAATAAGAGTTGGACACTAGAGGTAAGAAAAAGAGGCATACCAAGAGTCAGTGGAATAAGGGAAATGCACAGGCCCATAGAAGGGCATCCTGCCTGGACAGAGCAGAGCTGAGCCCCTTGGAGGAGCTGTGGGAGTCAGAGTGACAGTCTCCAGGAATGACAGTGTCAGGGGGACATGAGTTTGGAAAAAAACAACTGAATACATGACAGTGGAGGAATGAGCACTGAGCGTGGCATCACCATTGGGTGGCTTCAACTGTGGCAAATCCTGCCTGCTGATAGCGTTTGGCCTTTCCTGGCTTCCTTTATTATAGTGGTTAGAGCTTAAAGCACACTTTTCAGATCTGTTTCATGTGCTCTGGCCAACAACCATAATTTAAACATTTAAACATGTGATTTGGTCTACAATTATTATTTAAACCACATCTACATTGATATACTAATTCAGATGTGTTAGCTAAAACTGTCAGTTTTTCCACAATCCCTATAACATTCCTAGATTCTATCAAACATATTAGGAATATGATATTGTTTATTTCTCATACAATGACTTCTGTTTTATTGCATTAAGGTAGAAAGAACACAGGGTTAGAGATATTGTGGTCTTCAGCAGGTTATCTAATCTCTATAGGCTTAGTCTTCTTCTGTACAATAGTGCTATGGGTTGAACTGTGTCCTCCTAAAATTTAGATGTCAAGAGTCTAATCCCCAGCACTTCAGAATGTGACCTTATTTGGAGGTAGGGCCTTTACAAAGGTAAGTTAAAATGAGGTTGTTAGTGTGGGCCTTAATCCAATATGATGGTGTCCTTATAAGAAGGGGAAATTTGGACACAGGCATGCACAGAAGAGAGATGATGTGAAGAGGTGTAGGGAAAACACAAGCCAAAAAGAAAGGCCCAGAAAAAACTAATTTCTCACAGCCCTCACCAGGACCAAATCCTGCTGACACCTCAATCTTGAACTTCTAGCCTTTAGACCTATGAGAAAATAAATTTCTGACATTTAACAAACTAATTCAAATGGCAATAATGATATTTCAGAAGGTTGTATGAGAGGATTTTTTCCTGTGGTAGATACTGCTGGTTGCTTTTTCCAAGACCAATAACCTTTTCTCACTCACAGAGCTCTGGTTTTTCTTCAGGTATCAGAAAGAGATTCTCTGATCTCAAATAGTGGGATGCAGCCCCTGGAGTAGGGTGAGTCCATGACCCAGCTATGGCCAACGATATAGAAAGGGAAGCTGTTGGGGTTCTAAGAAAGATTTTTCCCCACCTGATAAGAGGCACAGGAAGAGCAACACTGACCTTCCTCGCCCTTTGTCTCAGGGTTTGAAGTGGATTGTGGGAGGATGAGATGCTTGATGCCACTGTAGCCACCTCAGAATGTGAGAACATTGAAGAGGCAACAGGATCACAGATATCGCTGAATTGATCAGTGTGCTGATTTCACTGATTTTTCTAATCAATTCCCATGACTGCTTGTTATATGAAAAATATGAACTATTATTTTCTAGGAGCTGTTAGCCAGGAATTCTCATACCAAACAGAACCTGCAAGGTCCTGGTTTGGGTAGTGTGCACTCATTAGATACTGAGTCCTTTTCTTTGTCATCCTCCACAAACTTCTGTGACTTGTCTTTTCATTCTTCCTCTTGAGGCATCCTTGTCTAGGCTGCCTCGATGTCCTGCTTCTCTGTCTCAGGCTTCATTTATCAGGAACAGTGCAGTTAGCTTGCTCCTCAGCTGTGTTTTTTTCTTTACTTTGACCCATCTCATGTATTTGCTTCCTTCAGTCCATTTTCCACAAACTGACCTGCTCTCCAGCTTTTTCAGATAAAAAAATGATTTCCTCTATTTTTTGGTGTTTGTTTTTGTGCATCTTGGAGGATGAGCTCCAGGGATGAGAGCCCTGCTGTTTGAATCATTTGTCTTGTAAACCACCATGTATATTTGAGGATCTACACATTACAGACAGAGCATGGCCAAGGCTTTGGCGAGTGGCTGTGGTGGAGAATGGATGGAAAGGGGCTGGAGTCAGTGAACAGCCACTAGCTTTTTCCATCAGGAGGTCAGGGGTTTGATTTGGCTCAAGGTAAACGCCAAGCAAGAAATATCTTGTATGAGGAAGGATGAGGAGAAACGAAAGGGAAAGTCTGCTCTTTAAAACAAATTTCCATTTAATACATCCCCTGCCGATACCAGAACGAGCGCAGAAAGAGAAAACATATGACTCTTCCTCCTTCTTCTGGGTCTTCCCCCTACCATCCCAGGAAAAATCCTTTTATTCCAGGAAAGGTTATGAATGTGTGGTCACATATAATTATAGATAGCATTGACTGGTATAGCCTTTTTGTTATGTACAAATGGTTTTGCTGTAAATACCATTTTACAGTCTGTTTTTTATTTTTTTATTTCAGAATATATCTTAGATACTTTCCCCACATCCATAAGTGCCTGAGTTAAAGTTACTTTGAAAAATTCTCTTTCATAAATGAGAGATAATTATTTTGGGGTCCCTGCAACATCTCTGGAATTATGAGAAGTTTTTTTCATTACCTAATTTTGAACAAAAGATTGCTGTTTGAGAAAGATGCATTATCCTCAGACAATCTCCATCAGCCTGAGTTTGGAATACTTATTGAGGTCACCTGATTTAATTGGTTAAAAGAGGATCTGCTATTGTATCACAGATCAGTCTTAACTCCTGGAGGTAAGACTTGAATTTCAAGCTTAAGATTGTGTAAACATGCCTTTTAAAGATGACTTAACAAGAAATGAATAATCATGTTGTAAAATCAAACATACTCCCCTCAAAAATGAATGATAAAACAATTTCCTGATATTCTATAAGTGGGCACTTGTGGTATGTGATAATATTTCCAGTGCTAGGATCACATGTGAGCCAACAAATGCCAGATCTCAAGTAACAGATGGAAATAGGGTGAATGTGCTCTGAAAAAATATGTATCTGATACTTCCAAAAGCAGCTCCAGTTTGTAAGAGCCTAATGTCAAAGATATTTGTGAAGTACTCAAATAATACTGATTCAATAAATGCAAGGAGTAGAAATACTTCTGAAGTAGTGTGTTCTATGATGTGTGACCTCAAATAGGAATGGATAACTAGATTAACAAATTAAACGTAAGTTGATATTTAATAATGTCATTACAATTCTAAGAGCATGTACGTTTAATTTAGGTTGGCCAAAACACTTTTTTACATCTCTACATTGGAGGAGATGAGATTACTTTGTATTCTAAGTGACTTTCTATGAAAGCATAATGAAAGGTCTACCCCATTCTTAAGGACCGTAATATTCCATGAGAGAGGTGCCCCATGGTTTATTTTGCCGGTTGTCTGTGGATGGCCAATTACAAACAAGGTTGCATTTACTTTCCCTAGTTGTAACATCAGGTACTCTCTCAAGTATGTCTGTGGAATAAGCTCTTCCATGTCATTTCTGAGTCCATTTATATTGTAGTTGATTAGGATTGTCTACTCCCCCTTTTTTCCTCTGTTGCCCATTAAGGGGGGAAGGTTTTGTTAGTAGAGTACAATTGAATTACACTCTAAGCCAGAAGTGTCCGACCCATGGCTCATGGGTCACATGTGGCCCAGTACAGCTAGTCATATTACTGCCCCCCCAAATCTTTTAACATCATGTGATTTTTTAGTACCATTTGAAAAATTAACTCAAAATGAATCATAGGTGAGGGTTAAACTATGCTATTCTTAGAATCTTTGTCACCTTGAATCAAGCAATGGACTCCTAGATATAACACCTACAGCATGAATAACAAAAGAAAAATATACATACATTGAACTTCATTACAAGTTTAAAAGTTTGTAATGCAAAAGATACCATCAAGAAAGTGAACAACAACCCATAGGATGGGAGAAATATTTGGAAACCATATTTCTGAAGAGTATGATAGCCCTGGCTCGGTGGCTCAGCCTATAATTCCAGCACTTTGGGAGGCCAAGGTGAGTGGATTCCCTGAGCCCATGGGTTTAAGACCAGCCCGAGCAACTTGGTGAGACTTCCTCTCTACAAGAAAAATTAAAAAAAAATTAGCCGGGCATGGGCACCCACACCTGTAGTTCTGGTTACTTGGAAGGCTGAGGCAGAAGGATCGCTGGAGCCCAACAGGTCAATGCTGGGGTGGCTGTGAGTGTGCCACTGCACTACAGCCTGGGCAACGGAGTGAGACTCCAACTCAAAAAACAAAACAAAAAAGGTATGATAAACATTGCTTGATGAACACCCTCACACAAACTTCTTTGTGTGGTTAGGCAAGTACAGGTATAGGACACATTCTTATCCAGTATCCAGAATACATATAAACATGCACATATTTGTAGAATGCTTACAACTCAACAATTTTAAAAAAGCAAATAACAAAATGATCAAATGATTTGAATAGAGATTTCTCCAGAGATACACAAATGGCAAATAAGTACATAAAAAGATGCTTTTCATCATTATTCAAGGGAAATGCAAACCTAAACTAACATGTGCAACAATTCCATAGCCTCTAGGATGACATTTTTTATAAAAGAAAAAAGCAGAAGAGTGTTGAAGACGATGTAGAGAAATTAATTGGATTCCTCATACATAGTTGATAGTGGGAATGAAAAATGGTGCAACCACAGTGGCAGTTAATCAATACATTAAACACAGAATTACCATGACACAGCACTTCCAAGTATACACTTAAAAAAATTGAAAACAGACGTTCACACAAAACCCCTCTGTGAATATTCACAACAGGATTATTTATAGTTGCCAAGTAACCTATATGGGAATAAGAGGGAAAAAAAAAAATATATATATATATATAGAGAGAGAGAGAGGCAATCATATTATATGTAATTGCCAAAAAGTAGAAACCACTTAAACATCCAAATGATGATTGGATAAACAACATGTGGAATATCCAAACCGTGGAATAGCATTCCGCCATAAAGAGGAATGATGTACTGACACATGCTACAAGTCAGACTCAAAAGCTCATATATTAATTATTCCATTCACAACTTGGAGAATATACTAAAAATATGCTAAATCACACACTTTAACATAGTGAATATTATAAGTGAATATCTCAAAAAAATACAGGGCCGTTTGCAAAATAATTTACTTC
>NW_006949652.1:0-3781 GCF_000164805.1 Carlito syrichta | reverse complement strand
TCTTGTGCGAGAGTCATCAACCTTGGGCGACTCCCATGCCTGTTCCCTTGGTTTCCATGGACACCCGCGTGCGTACCCTCAGCCTGCACTAAAACTTGCTCTCATATTCTCAGCCTGCATCGTCACCTGTGCACTTGCCCTTGGCCATTAACAACACCTGCATGCACTGCCTCTGCCTCCTTTGACACACGTGTGCCCTAAACCCCCGAAGACATCCGCACACAATCCCATGGGCTTCGGCAACACTCACTCATGTGCCCAGGTCCTCGGTTGACACCCTCGCACATGCCCTTAGCTTCTGCTGTTACCCACACCTGCCCTGGTATGTTTGTTCCAACTGCTTACCAAATGCTTTTAACTGTCCCAGTCTCTGAGGAATACCTCCTGACATCTGCCAATCCTCCCACTGATATGTCTCATCAAGCTTGCTTCTACAGTTACAGCAAGAGTTCCCCTCAGTCTGGGCAGAGACAAACCCGTCAGGATTGGTGAAACATCACCTTATGGTTGTGGTGAGTCTGCTGACTTCAGCCACTCCTGTATGGGTTCAGCAATATCCTATGAGTTTACAAGCTTAGAGAGGGGTTGTTCCCCACATTAAAAGATTCATGGCTGCAGGTATTTTAACACCCTGTAAAACTGCACGAAACATTCCATTTTTGTCAGTCAAAAAGTCAGAGACATCTGATCACAGGCCCGTTCAGGAATTAAGGGAAGTCTAATAAGCGGGTTGAGATAATTCATCCCACCGTTCCAAACCCATTCACCTTGCTCAATTTGCTTCCTCCTCAATACCAAGTATATACTGTGTTAGTTTTAAAAGATGCATTCTTTTCTATTCCTTAGTCTCCTGTCAGTCAACCCATTTTTACTTTTGAATGGACAGATCCGGATTCAGAAAGACACCAGTCAGCTAACTTGGACCAGGCTGCCACCGGGTTTCAATTTTCCCCAAGAATTGCTGTTTGGGGAAGCATTACAGCAGAACTTAACAGGTTTTCATGATGCTTATCCTGAGTGTACTTACTGCAGTATGTAGATGAACTTTTGCTTGCAGCAGCAGACCTGAACACTTGTCTAAAAGGCTCCAAGGCTTTGTTACAGCTTCTCCAGGACCTAGGTTACCAGGTATCGGCTAAGAAGGCACAGCTCTGCTCCCCTGAAGTCTCCTGTCTGGGATATCAGCTAAAGGAGGGTAAGTGAGCCCTGTCTACAGCCTGGAATGAGGCCATCCTCCAAATCCCCACTCCAAATTCAAAGCATCAGGTATGAGAATTTCTGGGGGTGGCAGGTTATTGCTTGCTGTGGATCCCGGGTTTTGCTGAAATTGCCAAGCCACTCTCTAGTGTCACTTTTGGTGTGGGGAATCAGTCCCTAGTATGAACTGATACCAAAGAAGAAGTGTCTCAACAGTTAAAAACAGCACTTACACAGTGCTCTGTTCAAAATCCCTGCCAAATGGAACATCTGCACAAAAGACTGAAGTAATTGCATTGAATCAAGCTCTTCATTGGGGAAAAGAAAAGTGGGTAAACATTTTACCTGACAGCTGGTATGCTTTTGCTATCCTCCACGTTCATGCCATGATTTACAAGGAGCAAGAACTCCATACTGCGGACAGTGAGACCATAAAAAACAAAGAGGAAATCTTAACTTTTCTGGAGGCTATATGGTTTTCAAAAGAGGTGGCTATCATTCATTGCAGGGAAACAAAACATCAGACACCCCAGAAGCAATTGGAAATCACCTGACAGATCGAGCAGCCTGAGAGGCAGCAGAGTTTCCAGTTGAACCCATGACTGTTTTTTCACTCAAACTTTTTCAGCTCCTTCCTTCCCAAAACAGCTTACCTATATCCAAGATGAAGGGAACAGGTGTACATAGCAGGAGCTTATAAAAACTCCACTGGATGGTGAATCAAAAACTCTAAAATTATTTTGCCTGAAGCCTCAGACACACCTTAGTAAAACAACTACATTCTACTACTCATTTGGGAGGTACCAAAATGGCTAAGTTTTTAAACAGTTTTTTTAATCATATTAATGACTTCAAGTGCATAGCTGCAACAGCAGCCATGCATGTGAAGACGTCAGTGCAAAGCAAGGGCCCAGACCTCAAGACGGCATCAGGATCCGAGGATTAAGCCTGGGAGAAAAATGGGAGGTAGACTTTTCTGAGATAAAACCCTCCCATGCAGGGTACAACTATTTGCTAGTATTTGTAGACACTTTTTCCAGGTGGGCAGAAGCTTTGGCCACAAAAAAATGAGACTGCACTTACTGTTACAAGGTTTTTATTAAATGAAATTATTTCTAGGGTTGGGCTCCCCCTTTGTATTCGCTCTGATAACAGTCCTGACTTTACCTCTTCCATAGGCCAACTGGTCAGCAAGGCACTGGGTATAACCTGGAAACCAGCTTGTACCTACTGGCCACAAAGCTCCAGACAGGTAGAACACATGAACCGGACCTTAAAAACTACTTTAACTAAATTAATGATAGAGACCAGTGAGAAACGGGTAAACCTCTTGCCTTTGGCCCTTCTCCAGACCTGATGTACCCCCTATAAGACTGGGTTTACTCCATATGAAATTATGTTCGGAAGACACCTCATCTGTTACCCCAATTATTGGATCCCATTCTTGAAGAAATTACTAATCAATCCTTGTTAACGTATCTCTAGACCCTCCAACAGGTCCAGGTCACTGTGCAGTCCAATGTCCATGCCATCCTGCCAACAGTGTCCTCCACGGCGTGCCACCAATTCCAGCCTGGGGACTTAGTCTATGTCAAAAAGCTCCAGAAAGAAGGACTTACCCCTGCATGGAAGGGACCTTATATTGTCATCCTCACCACTCCATTGACACTAAAATTTGGCAGGATGCCAGCCTGAATTCATCACTCGTGGGCCAAGAGGGCAAAAGAAACTGACATTGCTCTTCCAGCTTACTCAGTTGACTGGACTGTAGCCAGAGTTCCTAAGAATCCTCTCAAAATCACCGCCTGACACTCACCACACTCAACATTCACCGAACCTGCCACTCCAGAGTCCTGTGGAACTCGCAGTTCTGCCTCAGATGCACCCCAGACTGACCAACCTGTGCCCAGCTGAAACATGAGACTTCGACTGCCCAAAATAGACTGTTTATTGGTTAATGATTTCTTAAATGTCCGGTTACCATTCTTTATTCTTCATCTTAGGCATCCCACTTGCCTTAGCTTTTGCTGTATCTCCCACTAATTGGGCATGTGGTGAAATATTCTTGTTAATGTTAGCCTATCTCCTATGCATAGGCTATATTTCTGTCCTACTTTGCTTCACACAGGACTGGCTCTTATAGTCTTTCTCCCTAATGGAAATGCTAAAAATCCCTCCTTTTCTTTTTCCTTAATTTCCCCTGTATCAATAAAAGTCCTAGACACCCAGGAATGGAGAAATGGGGAGGGACAGTCTATGATATTTTGGACTGATGTACATGGTCTATTGTCCTTACCAAGCCCTACTGAGAGAAATCCCCCTTTCTCTCTGGTCATAAACCAGGAAAAAACCCCTTCTGATCTATAAAAAATGGGCTGTTGTCTTTGCCCCAGAACTCCTACTGACCCACAATGTGAGGAAGTTGATCAATTCTACTACCCATCCAGGAAATGTGTCACTATAGCTACTTACAGTGAGGGAACTAATACCTCCCAAATCACCCTCTGGCAGGGCTCTAGCCCAAATCCAGCTCAGGCACTTATATACATAAAGCTCACGAATCCACTTGACTATTCTTGGGCTC
>NW_006949651.1:0-735 GCF_000164805.1 Carlito syrichta | reverse complement strand
CAGTGCTGGCAAAAGTAGGAAATCACTTTGAAAACTGTTTGGCAATTTGTAAAACATTAAACATATAGCTACCAAACCACCTAGTCATTGCACTAGATATTTGTTTATAAACTCCAAAATTAAATAATTTTTTAATCTCCTGGGTGCTCATTTACTCCAGAGAAATGATAGTGCCTATCTATACAAAGATTTGTACACATTCATAGCAGTTTTTTTTTTGGAATAGTCAAAGCAGAATACAACAATATGCATTAACAGGTGATTAGATAAATAAATCCCAGTATGCTGACACAATAAATTACTACCCAGCAATTAAAAGTAATGAATTATACTATAAGAAAAGGATTGACAATAGTGGGAAACTGCCGTGGGGTGGGAGGGAGTGGTGGTAGGGAAGTGGGACTGGCAGTACTGGGAATCTACCTGGGGAATGGGGGACATACCTCATGTATAAGGGTACCTGCTTAATGAACATTTGTATACCTAACCCTGAGTTGTAGCCCACATCTTTAAAATAAAGTTTTAAAAGCTAATTAATTATTAATATATGCATACAACATGAATGAATCTCAAAATAATTATGCTGAATCAAGTCAGCCAGTTCAAAAGAGAGAGAATACACGTATCCCATGCTGAAAAATTCAAAATTCAAAATTCAAAAATTCAAAATGCAGGTAGTCTTCCCCAAAGTGGTGGAGCCTTAACTGTCTTTTGTGTGGGTTGTACAGGGTGACT
>NW_006949650.1:0-742 GCF_000164805.1 Carlito syrichta | reverse complement strand
ATCACCCCACTGGTGAAAGCAGAGCATAGGTCCTTTTAGCAACATGAGTCATCTGGAAAGGAATAACTGGTAATAAATATTCTGACTGACTTTTCATTCTTCTTATTTGACTTCTCTTCTACCATTTTCCTTTCTTGAACCATTGAGTCTCTAACCTCTGTTTTTCCAAAGCTCTGACAGTGATTCTGCTAATCCCCGATGTACTTCAGAAATAGGCTAGGATGGGAGGTAGTATTGCCTGGAGTTTGTTTCTAAGACAACTTAATGAAAATCCAAGAGGCAGTCACAAATGTTTATTGCATCATAACTGGCCTACTTGGGGCTATTGTGAGATCTCAGTTTAAGGCATCAAATGATCACTTGGGGTGAAATGGATAGGCACTATTATGCTTTTGTAGTGCAATAGTCCAATGGAAGAGAAAGAGCAAAGTGTGGCTGGGAAGGAATTTTACCATGTCACTGTCACTTACAAGCCATCAGGGACTGCTTGGTTCTTAGAAGATGAAGACTCCATCAGATAAAGTCTCTCTCTCTCCCTGGTATTTGTTTTCCTCTCCAACCTTAGCTCCCATGTTTGATCAGTGCCACTCTATTCATGGTTCTTGGAACAAGTGTCCAGGCTACTGTTTGCAGTCTTGCCTCTCACCTCCTCTGCCTCAATCTGTATCAGATATCTCTCTTTTTGGCAACTTTCTTGTCTCTCAGTGCCCAGATCAACTTTTGCCTCCTCTGAGGGTCTCCT
>NW_006949649.1:0-806 GCF_000164805.1 Carlito syrichta | reverse complement strand
TGTACCCACATTTGAAAAAATAAATAAATAAGTAAATAAATAAATGAAAGCTGTAAAACATGCAACTGATTTTTTGTTAATTATATATATATATTTTTTTACTTTAAAAATGGTTACAATTCTGGGTTGGGCCACAAATGTTCATTATGCAGGGATTGATTTTTTTAAGAATTGTATGTACTCCAATGATAACTCCTTTTCCCTTTAATACGTTGGAATACATGGTATAATTCTGCTTTCAAAATTGACAACTACAGTGTTTCTCACATAAATTCTGAATGTTTTGTTCAGCCTAAATTGAAACTTGTTGAGATTTCAGATCTATATCATTGTTATAAAACTGAAACTTGAGATTCACTGTACCTAATTGCTATTCCTAAGGCAGAATGCATAATAAATTTTTAAAATTTTAAAAAATAAGACAGCATCATAATTTAATACAGCTTTTTTCATTCTGAAAGTTTGTGTACATTTTCTTGGTGCACTCTGTATTTTCTGATTGTTAATTTTGATTAAATGTTAGATATGTGCAATCCTTAGAGAAAAGTTTCCCTTAGGTATTTCAAGGAAATATAAAATTATATTCCCTTTATATTTAACCCAATTAATATTTTAAAAGGGTCTTTCCATTGAATCCCTTAGTATTTTCTCTGCCTAAATATAATGTTGTACTCTGCAAACAAGTATCTGATTAATCTGACACTTTTAAACAACAAGCACTTTCAATGTGGCACACAGAAATAAGAGAATTTGGGGCACAATATTTTAAACCAAAATAAATGGAGATTTACAATGTAGTAAGTATT
>NW_006949648.1:3468-4361 GCF_000164805.1 Carlito syrichta | reverse complement strand
AATTCCTTTACACTAAATATTGTTTTTAAGCAAGTCTATTTCTGACTTTTTTTTAAATTATGGGGAGATTTATATACATTTAAATGTTCAGATCTCAAGTATGCAATATGATAAGTTTTACAGTTGTATATGCCCATTTAACAAACACCTTAATCAAGATAGGAACATTTGTATCACAAGTAGTTTCTCTCATGTCCGCATCATGTCAACTGCTTCCAAAGTGGTGGGGGCAGATGGCTCCTAACTGTGCTACAAACAGATTGTTTTCCTCTGGCACAAAGAGGTTAAATATTTTCCTAGACATTCCCCCAAGTACTACCCTTCACACCATAGTTCTGTTTCAAAACACATCTATCTAAAAGACACGCTCATTTGTGTTAATAATCTATTCTCCCCAAAGGATATATGAATGGCAAATAAACACAGAAAGGTTCTCAATGTCACCAGTCATTAGAAACATGTAAATTAAAACCACAATGAGATAACACACTGCATACTGTTAGAAATGTTAAAATTGAATAAGACTCACCTTTTTAATGTTGGAAAAGATAGAACAGGAACTCTCCTACAACAGTGCTGGCAAAAGCAGGAAATCACTTTGAAAAACTGTTTGGCAATTTGTAAAACATTAAACATATAGCTACCAAACCACCTAGTCATTGCACTAGATATTTGTTTATAAACCCCAAAATTAAATAATTTTTTAATCTCCTGGGTGCTCATTTACTCCAGAGAAATGATAGTGCCTATCTATACAAAGACTCGTACACATTCATAGCAGCTTTTTTTTTGTAATAGTCAAAGCAGAATACAACAATATGCATTAACAGGTGATTAGATAAATAAATCCCAGTATGCTGACACAATAAATTACTACCCAGCAATTAAAAGTA
>NW_006949648.1:0-2021 GCF_000164805.1 Carlito syrichta | reverse complement strand
TGCATTAATGATGAGTGACATTGAGCTTGTTTTCATGTGTGTTGGTCATTTATATATCTTCTTTTGAGAGATGTCTGTTCATGTCATTTTTCACTTTTTTTTTAGTCAGAATCTCACTCTGTCACTCAGGGTGGAGTTCATTGGCATGCTCATGGCTACCCCAGTGTCAACCTGTTTAGCTCTGGCAATCCTTCTGCCTCAGCCTTACAAGTAGCTGTAACTACAGGTGCACACTACCATGCCCAGCTCATTTAAAAAAAATTATTGTAGAACCGAGGTCTCACCAAGTTGCCCAGGCTGGTCTCGAACCCACAGGCTCAGGCAATCCACTTGCCTCAGCCTCCCAAAGTGCTGGGATTACAGGCATTTGTCCATTTCTTAATGGGGTTATTTCCTTTTTCTTGCTGGTTTCTTTCAGTTCTCTGTAGATTCTCAATATTAATCTTTTGTCAGATGTATAGTTTGCAAATATCTTCTCCCATTCTGTAGGTTGCCTGTTTGCTCTGTTGATTGTTTCTTTTTCTGTGAAGATGATTTTTGGTTTAATTAAGTCCCACTTGTTTATTTTTGTTTTTGCTGCATTTTCTTTTGGGTTTTTAGTCATAAATTATTTGCCTAGGTTGATGTCCAGAAGAGGTTTACTAGGTTCTCTTCCAGAATTTGTATGGTTTCAAGGCTGAGATTTAAGTCTTTAATCCATGTTGAGTTAATTTTTGTATTGGGGAAAGTTAAGAATCAAGTTTCATTTTTCTGCATCCAATTTTCTCAACACCATTCAACTAATTTTCTCAGCACCATTAGTTGCGCATCAATGAAAATTTTCATGCTCTACTGGTGGGACTGTGAATTGTTAGAGACTCTTTGGAATTCATGCAATAATTTTTTGAGTAAACTGATGCCACACGTGCCTTATGACCCAGAAATTCCATTCCTCTGTATATACCCAACATAAATGCAGGTGTATAACCCCAGGGAGATGTGTGTAAGAATGATCCCCCAATCAGAAACAAACCAAATGTAAGAAGAAACAGAATAATGATTAGTAAATCATAATACAACAATGTTAAACAACAGCAAAAATGAATGCACTAAAGTCAGACATAACAATGAGAAAATTGTAAAACCATTTTTTTCAAAAGAGTGAGAAAAGCAGACATCAGGCCACATGCCAGACAATAAGACCCCACAGAAGAATAAGAGGCTGTTGGTATCTGCTTTCAATAGAGAGAGAGAGAAAAATTTAGAAGACAGGGACTTGAAGATTCAAGTCAAGATGTGACAAAGTGCCATAGCATGATACAGGAATAACTATGAGAACAAGGACAAGGAAGTTATATATTCTGCAAGGAGACCCTCAGAGGAGGCAAAAATTGATCTGGGCACTGAGAGACAAGAAAGTTGCCAAAAAGAGAGATACCTGATACAGATTAAGGTGGAGGAGGTGAGAGGCAAGACTGAAAAAAGTAGCCTGAACACTTGTTCCAAGAACCATGAATAGAGTGGCATTGATCAAACATGGGAGCTAAGGTTGGAGAGGAAAACAAATACCAGGGAGAGAGAAAGACTTTATCTGATGGAGTCTTCATCTTTTAAGAACCAAGCAGTCCCTGTGGGCTTGTAAGTGACAGTGACATGGTAATATTCCTTCCCAGCCACACTCTGCTCTTTCTCTTCCATTGGATTATTGCACTACAAAAGCATAATAGTGCCTATCCATTTCACCCCAAGTGATCATTTGATGCCTTAAACTGAGATCTCACAATAGCCCCAAGTAGGTCAGTTATGATGCAATAAACATTTGTGACTGTCTCTTGGATTTTCATTAAGTTGTCTTAGAAACAAACTCCAGGCAATACTACCTCCCATCCTCGCCTATTTCTGAAGTACATCAGGGAATAGCAGAATCACTGTCAGAGCTTTGGAAAAACAGAGGCTAGAGACTCAATGGTTCAAGAAAGGAAAATGGTAGAAGAGAAGTCAAATAAGAAGAATGAAAAAGTCAGTCAGAATATTTATTACCA
>NW_006949647.1:0-821 GCF_000164805.1 Carlito syrichta | reverse complement strand
TTGTGTCCCTGGAGCAAAAGGAGGTACAAAGAGAAAATAATGGAGGAAGAGGTGTCAATAGGAAGTTAGAAAGTGAGAAGAGTGAGAGGGAAAACAGACATACATACCCAACTAACAGGTGAAAAAGAGACACAGTGCTGGAGAGAAGCGAAAAAAATTCACAGAAGGAAAATTTCCTGAAGAATAATGGTAGCTACACAGAGACAGTCCAATATGCCCATGAAACAGATAGTGTAAGTTAGAAAGCAAACAATAGTGAGCAAAACATACAGTCAGCATGGTAAAACGAAAGGTCAAAATAAGAGATCAGACTAGTTATGTAATCTTTCCTTAGTGGCTAAAGTCACTTGAGCTCTGATATCCAGCCTCTCCCCTTTGTTTTTGCTGCAGGCAGCTAGCCTGCTGCCCGGGAGGTCTGTGACTCTTAGTTGTCTCAGTCTGTTCAGTGTAGGGGAGGGGCTTTGTCTCTTGTTTAATGACGTCACTGTGAGAAACGAGGTGGAGGCTCTGACAGTTGGGCAGGGTGATGCAAATCTGCCTGGAGAATGGCAGAGGTGGTAGCTTCACTTTCACTTTTAGGGATGTTCGTCTTCCTAGTGGTAATAAAGAATCTGTCCATTCGCTTGGCTTTTTTTGCAGGAGACTGTAAGGCCAGATTCCACAACCCAGTGAATCATCTCGCCATTTTTAGTGTAATTTCTGGCTTCAGTTTTTCCTCCTATTCCAGAAACAATTGCTGGAATTTTAGATTGATTTCTTAAGTTTGGATTAGAAGTTCCCACATATTTAGGAAGTATTCTTAAAGGGGATCCAACAATCTG
>NW_006949646.1:4728-5730 GCF_000164805.1 Carlito syrichta | reverse complement strand
ACCCCCCAAACTACAATGACATTCAATATAGTCACAAAAAATATGAAATAACTTGTAATCTTCCTAAGCAGATAAATGAAAGTCCCTTACAATAAAAACTACAAAACACTTCTCCATGAAGTCAAATATGACACAAACAAGTGGAAATATATTCCATAATCATGAATTGAAATTATCCACATTGTTAAGGTATCCTTCCTACTAAAGGCAATTTATAGATTCAATGCAATACCCATGAAATGATCACCATTATTCTTCTCAGACCTGGAAAAGACAACAGAGTAAATCATATAAAAACATAAGCGACCACAGGTATCCAAAAGAAACAAAATGGGAGGCCTTATACTTCCAGAGTTTAAACTTTATTATAAGGCTATGATAAGCAAAACAACCTGGTATTGGTTCAATGACAGGCATATAGACCAGTGGAATAGAATAGAGGTTTCAGAAGTAAAATCTCAGTCTTTCAACCAATCATCTTTAACAAATCCTCTACTAATAACCACCAGGGAGTGGTGAACTTATTCAGGAAACAATGTTGGGAAACTGGCTAACAACATGCAGAAGATTTAAACAAGACCCCTACATATCACCAACACAAAAATGAACACTAAATGGATCAAAGACCTAAATGTAAAACCTCAAAATACAAGAACCTTAGAAAACCCAGGAAATATCCTTAGAAAATTAGAATTTATTTCCACAGAGGTTGCATTAGTTTACACTCCCACCAACAGTGTAGCAGTGTTCCATTTTCAGTGTGGTGATCCCTAAAAGCTCTAAACATTGACCTCCCATATGACCCTGCAATCCTTCTAGTGAGAATATACCCTGAAGAACTCAAATAACTATGAAAAAAATACCGGCCCATGTATATTTATTGCAGCATTGTTCACAGTAGCAAGAACCTGGAACCAACCACGCTGTCTATCAAAAGAGAACTGGATTAAAAAAATGTGGTACATATACACAATAGAATAGTATGCAGTCATAAAAAAGAGA
>NW_006949646.1:2471-3763 GCF_000164805.1 Carlito syrichta | reverse complement strand
GCAAATATATGAATAGACACTTCCCAAAAGAAGACATACGAGCATCCAACAGACACATAAAAAATACTCAGCCTCATTAG
Organism: Carlito syrichta; assembly: GCF_000164805.1. Lineage (NCBI taxonomy): Eukaryota > Metazoa > Chordata > Mammalia > Primates > Tarsiidae > Carlito > Carlito syrichta. The sequence continues at coordinate 3,683 of NW_006949646.1, read as the reverse complement.
TCATCAAAGAAAAGCAAATTAAAACTAAACTGAGATACCAACCAACTCCAGTCAGGACTATCATCATCAGTAACTTAATAAAACAACAGATCCTGGAGAGAATGATGAGAAAAGAGAAAGCTTCTACATTGTTGATGGGACTGTAAACTAGTACAACCTCTGTGGAAAATATTTTCATGGTTCCTAAAATATCTAAAAACTGACCTTCCATATGATTTTACAATCCAACATCAGGGAATATACCCAGATGAATTAAAATTCCTCTATGAAAAATGTACTTTCACATACATGTTTATTGCAACATTATTCACAGTTCAAAAACATAGAACTAACCGTGCTGCCCATCAAAAGATGACTGGATTCTAAAAAAGGCAGTACATACACATAATGGAGTATTATAAGGACATAAAAAAGGACAAGGAGACGGGGCAAAATGGCGACGGCATAGGTGAACTGGTGAGATTCTCTGAACGTGAGTTCCCAAAAAGGCTATCACCTCGCTACCCCCATCCCCCAGCCCACCACCAACCGCACTGGGGTCAGGCCCGGGAACTTCAGTCCCATGCAAGGTCAGATATTGCGCCCCTCCCCCCACTGCTGCCGTTCTACTCGTGTGTGGAAGTCTCCGGTCCCAGCCCCCTCCAGATCCCTCCCCGACTGCACTGTCTCCAAGCCTGGGCACCCGGCATCAAGCTGCCGGTCACACAGGGAGGCTCTGGGCACCCACCCCTCAGAGATGCTGGTTCCATTTCTGGCTGAAGTACTTTGTAGGGTCCCAGCACCACTCTCGCTGTTTAGAGCCTGCCCTTTGGAACTTTGGAGCTCTGGAACTCCGGGTCCACCCTGGCTGAGGCACTCAGCGTGAGACCCCAAACCAGAGGACCCAGACAAGTGGAGAAAAACAGACCTGCTTAAACTGCCTTGCCATTCTCCAGGCAGAGACTTCCATTGCCCTGCCCACCTATCAACAAACTTTACCTCATTTCCTAAGGCCAGGTATTGCAGCGTGCGGGGAAGTTTTGGGTCCCTGCTCCCTCCAGCTCTCTCCCCGGCCCGGCACCCGGCACCGCAGGTCGCACAGGAAGGCTCTGAGCGCCCGCCCCTCAGAGACACTGGTTCCATTACTGGCTGAAGTACTCTGTAGGGTCCCAGCGCCACTCTCGTCATTTACAGCCTGCCCTTTGGAACTTTGGAGCTCTGGAACTCCGGATC
>NW_006949646.1:0-1788 GCF_000164805.1 Carlito syrichta | reverse complement strand
GTCTTTCTTCACTTCTTCCCGATCCTGTGACTGTTTTTCACCTGATAGCTGGTATGTATATCTGTTATCCCTCTCGCACTTCTCTCTCTTCGCTCATTTTGACTTATGATTTTATCAATGTAACTCATGGTTTAGATCATGTTTGTTGTTAATCTTCTGACTTACACTGTTTCTTGATTTTATTGCCCTGTCTCTGTGTTGCTTCAGTACTCTTTAGTACTATGTAGCTATCAGTACTCTTTGTTACGTGTCTTTCTTCACCTCTTCCCAGCCCTGTGTCTCATTCTCACCTGATAGATGGTATGTATATCTGTTTTCCCTCTTGCGCTTCTCTCTTTCTAACTCCCTATTGACCCCCCCTTCCTCCATTACTTTCCTCTTCTATATGCCCCCTTTTTAAATCTAGGGACCAAGACTGCAAACTGCTGAATAGACAGACTGTAAAGCAGAGGGAAAAGTGAACAAAACCAGAAGACCCTCATAAGGAAGAACAGGTCATTGCAGAAGAGAAATAAAAGCAACCCCACCTTCCCTCAAAAACAGAATTGAAGAGGGGGAGGGAAAGGGGTAAAGGGAGAAAAATCTACAGAAATGAAGAAAAACCAAAAGAAGAGTATGGGTCTCTCCCAGACGCCTGGGAGAGCAGACACTGAGAAAACTGACTTTGTAATACAAACAATGAAAATTCCCCAGAATGAAGGGTCTCAAAATGCAAATATAGATATCAAAACAATAATGGAGAGATTAAAAAGAATTGAAGAGACACAAGAAGAAACTAGGAAGGAGCTGATATCTGAGATAACAGTAATAAAGAATACTGTGAATGAAATAAATAACAAATTGATAAGCATGAAAAGCAGAATTACCCAAGCAGAAGAAAGAATCTCAGAGCTTGAGGGCCAAAATATAGAAATAACCCAAGCTCTTAAAAACACAGAAAATAAGCTTAAAAAGACAGAACAAAATCTTCAAGAGATGAGTGACTACCTCAAGAGGCCTAACCTAAGAATAATCGGACTCCCTGAGGCAGAAAGAGAAACAGAGACCACATTGGAACAAACTTTCCACGAGATCATTCAAGAAAATTTCCCTTATCTAATCAGTGATACACAAATTCAAACACAAGAGATTCAGAGAACCCCTGCAAGACAACAAATGAGAAGATCAACTCCTAGACACATAATAATTCGCCTAAATAAAGTAGGCACAAAAGAAAAAATCCTAAAGGCAGCAAGAGAAAAAGGCCAGATCACCCACCATGGAAGACCAATCAGAATAGCAGCAGATTTATCTGCAGAAACCCTGCAGGCTAGGAGAGCTTGGAGCCCTATCTTCAAAGTCCTACAGGATAAACAATTTCAACCAAGAATAACCTACCCAGCCAAGCTAAGCTTCATCAGTGAGGGAGAATTAAAATCTTTCCCAGATATCCAATCCCTAAGAACTTATGCAGCCACAAAACCATCTCTACATGAAACACTTAAGAAAGTACTAAACACAGAAGAAAAGGAAAAAAGAACAACGTTCTTCACAAGAGTACAGGGAAAAGAATAAAATATACACGAACCAACCCCAAAAGCAAAAGAAAGACAAAAAAAGAAAAAACCAAGTGGGAGAACAATAACTCAATAAGAACTCCATGATAGGGATGAACTCTCACATTTCAATAATTAGTCTGAATGTGAATGGACTAAACGCACCACTGAAAAGACATAGAATGACAAAATGGATAAAATATCACCAGGCAACAATATACTGCCTTCAAGAGACCCATCTCACTAGAAAGGA
>NW_006949645.1:0-696 GCF_000164805.1 Carlito syrichta | reverse complement strand
AAAAGAAAATCACCACTTAGACCTTCACAGCCCTCATGATTTTCTGCCCATGGGTCGCCTCCATCTGGAATGTCATTCAAGTTAGTGGGTGTGCCTTCATTTCTTCTATCTTAGCTTTCCTTAGGCAAAAAACAAAACAAAACGATACCCCAACCCAGACCAGCTGAAGACCCTCCTGCCCCCAGGTGAGCCTCTGTACCTATTGTTCATGGTGTTCATTTGAGGGAGTTACTGTGGCCGTGTCATCAGCCCAGGGATCAGACGCAGCTAAGGTCCAGGAAACGTGCTAAGCAAATGAAAATGAAATCATCCTCTCACCCAGCCTGACCTCTCTAACTGCCTCTATCTCCATTAACTGCTGGTGCTGCTGCCTCCACCTTCTCCTCAAACTCTAGGGAGGAGTCTTGTCATGGTGCTTTATCCAGGCCCTCTTCCCTGTGCTCTTAGGGAGTAAAACTAGCACTCCCTGACTCTGACATGGCTCTGACAAGCCAGGTAAAGTGATAAGCATTTTACACGTGTATCTGACACTCATAGCAATGTGTCATGTTTGATGTAAAGTTACCCACCTTACAGATTCAAAAACTGAGGCTCAGAGAAGACACAGACCTGCCCAAGGTCCTCAGTGGCAGAGCAAGGATCTAAGTTCCATTTCTCTTGTTTCCTGGGCCAGCACTCTCTCTTCTGCAATAAGCC
>NW_006949644.1:0-803 GCF_000164805.1 Carlito syrichta | reverse complement strand
TCCCACCAGCCCTTTAGCCAGGAGCACTGAGCCCAACTTTTCTGTTCATAGGATCGTACGTTCTCTGGTTCTTCATCCTAGAACCGCTGCTTTCCCCAGACTCGCGTTTCAGGCTTGCAGCACCGCAATTTGCACCAAGCAGGCGCCCTTTGAGCGCTGTGCTGGTGGGGCTTGGCCGGTGGCAGCGCTTGTCTCACTGAGTTGGCACTTTCTTGATGGAAGCAGTGTCCAATCTTCCAAGCTCCAATGTCTCTCAGAGGGCAATTTCCTAGTGGCAATACCTTAATTGTATTAAAAAGAAAGTTCGTCATTGGTTACACCGCTCTTTGCTCAAGGCCAGCGTTTGCTGTGACCCAGCACCCGCACTTTCCCGGCTTTCATAATTGAGCAAGCTTTGATTGGATAAGAGACTGATTTCTGTAACTCCCTCCTGATAAGAGGCCAATGACCGTGGATTGGTTTTGGCCACTTTATAGAGTGCTATAATGTCCCTGAACCACCTTTTGCTACATATGGCCTAACTGCAATACATTTAAATGGTAACTCTCCATTCCAAAGTGAGCATGGGAGCTATATAACATGAATGTTTGCTTACTACTCATGTGCGACCTCTTCATGAATATACACAGCTCTTACTTTACCTGTGGAATTTGTATACATGCCCACCAGTTCAATATCGACGTCTGCCTCATTCTTCTCTCCCTCAAAGTTCAAGACTTATAAATAACATAGGAGCATACTAAATCCAGCAATATCTGTTTAAAAATGCATATTTTTACATAAAATATATATATTTAAAATAC
>NW_006949643.1:0-743 GCF_000164805.1 Carlito syrichta | reverse complement strand
TACCTCATCAACAAGGGTATCTGCATAATCAAAATTTGTATACCTAACCCTGAAATGAACCCCACATCTTTATAATAAAAACTTTTTTTAAAAAATTTGAACTCAGCCGGGCTCGGTGGCTCAGCCTGTAATCCCGCGCCTTTGGGAGGCTGAGGTGAGTGGATTGCCTGCGCCCGCGGGTTCGAGACCCGCCTGGGCAGCGAGACCTCATCTCTACAATAAATCAAAAAATCAGCCGGGCGTGGTAGCGCGCGCCTGTAATTCCGGCTACTCAGAAGGCTGAGGCGGAAGGATCGCCGGAGCCCAGCAGGCGAGGCTGCGGTGGCCGGGAGCGGCCACTGCACTCCAGTCTGGGCGACAGAGTGAGACTCCAACTCAAAAAAAAAAAAAAAAAAAAAAAAAATTTGAACTCATAGAAACAAAGTAGAAGGGTGGTTAATAGAGGAAAGAAGGTGAGAGAAATGGGACATGAAAATAAAGGGCACACACTTGCAGTTATACGAATAAGTTATAGAGACCTAATGAACAACACTGTAATTGTGGTTATGAATAATATATACACTTGAAATTTTCTAAGAAAACAGATCTTAAGTATCTTACTACAAAAAGATAACTATGCAAAGTGATAGATAGGTTAATTACCTTGGTTATGATCATCATTTTACAATGTGTATGTATACCAAAACTTCACACTGTATGCCCTGAATATGCATAATTTTTATTTGACAATTAAGCTACAATAA
>NW_006949642.1:5135-6142 GCF_000164805.1 Carlito syrichta | reverse complement strand
CCCGGAGCTAGTAGCTCTGAAAAACGTATGGACCTTTAAGCCCAGATTGCTGATTAAACGTTATGAAGAGGCACTGTAGATTCTGGCGAATAGGACTCTTAGAACCGGATTTCCTTTAAATTCTCAGCAAGATGCTTTGATATTCCCTCTTGATGTGGATCCCAAACTCTGTATACAAATAGGCAGATGCCCAGATGTTTCCTAGGGATGTGGAATTCATGAATCCTGATTACCCTTAAGAGTATCTAATAAATATTTGGCAACCTAAAAACACCAAGCCCCATTCCAATTGAAGGACAAAAGGAAGTTTTAGGATTACAAGGTACATCTTAAGACGAGAGTTACCTACAAATATGGTGATAAGATTCTTTGGTTCCTGGAATCTCCGCTTTGTTGTCCCAAGGAGCCCAATGGACTTGTAGGTCCACATTCTCATTTACAACTATCAAGAAGAGCAGAAGGTTGCTGAGGACCTATAATGACAAAATTTTCATATCCAAGAGGCCCTTAGCACTAAATAATGTGGGGAATTAAAGCCTAGATTCCAGATTAGCACTTATAATGTGGCCATGCAGACATCTTGGATTTGTGACCCATGTAACCCAGATTCTTTTTGTTTCTCAGTAAGACTCCCGGACGTTACCTGGCGATGTGGAAGTAAAAACTCTTATATACCAAAGTTCATTACCCAAAATGTTCAGAAGGGCCCTAGAATCCAAGATTGCTGAATCCCCTTTAAGAATACGTCCTAAATATGTAGGAACTCCTAATCCCAAGTTGCAAAATCAATCTAAAATTCCAGCAGTAGTTTCTGAATTAAGAGGTAAACCTAGAGCCAGAAATTACACTAAAATGGCGAGATGATTCACTGGGTTGTGGGATTTGACCTTACAGCCTCCTGCAAAAAAAGCCAAGCAGAAAGCTAGATTCTCGATTACCATTCAAGAAGAGGAGCAGCAGGTTCCTGGAGATTGGTACTGACTGATTTGTGGTACGGATATAGGAAT
>NW_006949642.1:2090-3810 GCF_000164805.1 Carlito syrichta | reverse complement strand
ATTTCGGTATTTTCAGGTAACCTGAAATGAGGGATTTTGTTGCAGAATGCCCAATGACTCCTATGGACTGGATTATGGCCGAAGATGTTCATAAGAAACAAAAAGAATTGTAGGTCCAGATGCTCGATTACAACTATCAAGAGTACCGAAATCTTCTTGGATCTGTAATTAGAGATTTCAGGTATCCACGCAGCAAGTAGCTCTGACAAATATAGGGACCTACAAGCCAAGATTCCTCATTAAACTTATCAAGAGGCCATATAGATTTTAATGATTGATTACTCCCTGAACCCAGATTTTCTTCTCATTCTCAGCAAGATGTCCTGAATTTCCCTGGCAATGTGGATTCCAAAATTGTGTATTCAAATAGACAAATGCCCAGTTTTGTCCCAGGGACGTGGAATTCATGATCCCTGGTTACCTTTAAAAATATGTACTACAGCCAGGCTTGGTGGCTCAGAAAGAAATCCCGCACCTTTGGGAGGCTGAGGTGAGTGGATTCCCTGAGCCCGCAGGTTCGAGACCTGCCTGGGCAGAGTGACATCATCTCTACAATAAATCAAAAAATATCTGCTGGGCATGGTAGTGTATGCCTGTAATTCTGGCTACTTGGAAGGCTGAGGTGGAAGGATCGCCAGAGCCCAGCAGGTCGAGGCTGTGATGGCCGGAAGCAGCCACTGCACTCCAGTCTGGGCGACCAAGTGAGACTCCAACTAAAAAAAAAAAGTACCACATGCTTAGCAACTTCAAAACCTCAGCCCATATAAACTAGATGCACAAAAGAAAGTTTTAGGATGACAGGGTACATCTTCAGACAAGAGTTGCACACAAATATGGCAAGATGATTCTTCAGTCCTGGAAACCAACTGAACTGCAGAGACAGTTTCTTGGTTATAACAATAAAGAGAACCAGAAGCCTACTCGGAATCTATAATGACACTTGTCCTTTCCAAGTGGCAAGGTGCTATGAAGTATTTGAAGAACTCGAAGCCCAGATTCCAGATAAGCGTTACTTGGATATCAATAGAAAGAGTCCCAGAAGTTTCCTGGGGAATTGGAATCCAAGATTCCCTTTCCCTTGTACAAGACTAGCTAACAATGCGGGGACTTAGAAGCCCAGATTCCTGGTTAAACCTTATCAAGAGGCCCTGTAGTCTTCCGCGAATGAGAACTCCATGAACCCGGATTCCCTTTTTCTTCTCAGCATCATACCCTGACTTTCCCTGTCGAAGTGGATTCCAAAACTCTGTATACAAAAAGACAGATGCCCAGAAGTTTCCTAGGGATGGGGACCCATGATTCCTGGTTACCTTTAAAAATACTTACTAAACATTTGGCAACTTCAAAACCTTCGGCTCCTCTCAAAATAAAAGGAAAAACGGAATTTTATGAATAAAAACGTTCACCTTAAGACCAGAGTTACATCCAAATATTGCAAGATGATCCTTATTGTCCTGGAATCTGTCCTTAGTTGTCCCGAGGAACCAAATGGACTTGTAGTGCCAGATACCCTTTTCAACTATCAAGAGGTCCAGAATGTTGCTGGAGTCCTGAATTGACTGACTCGTAATATCCACATGCTAAATAGCTTTAAAACATGAAGGGAGCTTGAAGCCCTGATTCTTGCTTTCCCGTAGCAAGACGCCGTGAGAATTTTTTTGGATTGAGGACTCATGTAACCCAGATTCCTTATTCCTCCTTCGCTGGAGGCCATGTAGTG
>NW_006949642.1:0-705 GCF_000164805.1 Carlito syrichta | reverse complement strand
GATTTTCCCTCGTGATGTGGACCCCAAACTCTGTATAAAAATAGGTAGATGTAACTAATAAATATTTGGAAAATTCAAAACACCAGACTCCATCCGAATTGAAGGACAAATGGAAGTTTTAGGATTTCAAGGTACATCTTGAGACGTGAGTTACCTACAAATATGGTGATAAGATCCTTTGGGTCCTGGAATCTGCCCTTTGTTGTCCCTAGGAACCCAATGGACTTGTAGGTCCCCATTCTCGGTTACAACTATCAAGAAGACCAGAAGATTGCTGAGAATCTATAATGACAAAATTGTCATATCCAAGAGGCATGCAACACTAAATAATGTGTGGAATTGGAAGCTGAGATTCCAGATTAGTCCTTATAATGTGGCCATGTAGACTTCTTGGATTGGTGACTCACGTAACCCAGATTCTTTTTGTTCTCAGTAAGACTCCCGGATGTAGCCTGGTGATGTGGAAGTAAAAACTCTCATATACCAATATTCATTCGCCCAAAAGGTCAGAAGGGCCCTGGAATCCAAGATTGCTGGATCCCCTTTAAGAATACTTCCTAAATATGTGGGAATTTCTAATCCAAACTTAAGAAATCAATCTAAAATTCCAGCAATTGTTTCTGGAATAGTAGGAAAAACTGAAGCCAGAAATTACACTAAAAATGGCGAGATGATTCACTGGGTTGTGGAATCTCGTCTTACAGG
>NW_006949641.1:0-668 GCF_000164805.1 Carlito syrichta | reverse complement strand
TGAAGTCCAGACAGAAACTTTTTTATACCCCCAGGCTATTGAAATAAAAAAATGTTTTTAATTTTAAGATCTTACATTACCATGGCATATTTACCAAATTTAATGAACTAATACTGGTACATTAAAATTAACTAAAGCCCATATTTTCTTTCTATTTTCTTAGTTTTAACCTAACATTCTTTATCTGTTTCAGGATCCCACCCAAGATGTCTTATTATATTTAATTTCAGGTATCATGTATTTTGGGGGCTCCTCTTGGCCCCAAAATAGTTTCTCAGACATTCCTTATTTTTGATGACCTTGGCAATTTTGAAGAGTACTGATTAGGTCTATCATAGGATGTCTGTTAAAATCTGTATGACATTTTCTCATGACTATCCTAAGATTAGGAGATTTGGGGAAAAGGAGCACAGAGGTAAATTGTCCTTCTCATCAGATCATTAAAGGGTACATTGTCAACCAGACTAATACAATTTATGTTAACCTTGACCACATGGCTAAGCCTATGCTTGTCAGATTTTATTCTTTTGCTGGGTTTCCACATTGTACTCTTTGGAAGAAAGTCACCCTGTACAACCCACACAAAAGACAGTTAAGGTTCCACCCCTTTGAGGGAAGACTACCTGCATTTTGAATTTTTGAATTTTGAATTTTGAATTTTGAATATT
>NW_006949640.1:0-3956 GCF_000164805.1 Carlito syrichta | reverse complement strand
TTGGAAACATTTCAAGTCCTCTCTTCTAGCTATTATGAAATAATGCACTGTTGTTAACTATATTCTCCCTACTCTGCTATTGAACATTAGAATATATTCTTTCTATCTAACTGTATATTAGCAAGCTGACACAGATATAGGGCCACTACAGAGAGCATTCACTAAAACAATGCATTCACTAAACAACCTTTGCTCATTGTCCCACCACCCACATACTCTTCCCAACCTCTGGTAGCTATTATTCTACTCTCTACTTCCATGGGATTAACTTTTTAAGCTCCCACATATGAGAAAGAACATGCAATATTTGGCTTTCTGTGCCTGGCTTATTTCATTTAACATAATGACCTCTAATTCCATCCATGTGGCTACATGTCTTTGCTATTATGAATCATGTTGATCTATTTTTGCATCCTTGGGATGAAACCTACTTGACCATCATGATTTATCTTTTTTATATGCTACTGGATTCAGTTTGCTAGTCTTTTGTTGAGGATTTTTGCATCTATGTTCATTGGGGATATTGGTCTGTAGTTGTTTTTTTTGTTTTGTTTTTTAATATGTTGTGTCCATTCCTGGCTTTGGTGTAAAGATGAGACTGGTTTTATAGAATGAGTTAAAGAAGATTCCCTTCTCAATTTTTTCAAATAGTTTCAGGAGGATTTGTACTAATTATTCTTTGAACATCTGGCAGAACCTGCCTAATCCTGAACTTTCTTTGATGAGAGATTTTTTATTACTGTTTCAATTTCATACTTATTATTGGTCTGTCCAGGAAGTCCCTTTATTCCTGATTTAAGCTTGGCGTTGTATGTTTTTAGGAATTCATCCATTTTCTCTAGATTTTCTAGTTTGTGTGCTCAAAATAGTTTTGGATAATCTTGTATTTCTGTGGTACCAGTTGTAATGACTTTGAATCATTTCTGATTCAGCTTATTTGAATCTTCTTCTTTTCATGGTTAATATAGCTAGTGGTCTATCAATTTTATCTTTTCAAAGCACCATCTTTTTGTTTCTTTGATCCTTTGTATTTTTTGTTTCAATTTCATTTAGTTCTGCTGTGATCTTTTTTCTGCTAGCTTTGAGTTGGTTTGTTCTTGCTTTTTAGTTCCTTGAGGTGTGATGTTAGATTGTCAATATGTAATCTTATTGCTTTTTTGATGTAGGTATTTAGCACTATAAACTTTTTTTTGGCACTGACAATAGCCCCCAAGGCCTTAAATCATTCCAGCATCAAATGAAAAGTATAAAGTTCAAAGTCTTGTCTAAATATCACCTAAATCTGTATGGGAGTGAATCAAGGTACAATTTTTTCTGAGTGCACACCCCTTTGACTGTGGGGATTAAAATCAAACAAGTTAAGTGTTTTCAGAATACAATCGTAAGCCAGGAATAGGACAGACACTTCCATTCCAAAAAGGAGAAACAGGGAAGAAGCAGGGAGTATCAGGCCCCAAGTAATCCTAAACCCTAACAGGACAAACAACATTAAATCTTAAGGGTTCAGAATAATTTTTTGACTGAAAGTCCTGTCTTCCTGATACATTGAGGACCATCAGGGCTCCATGCTTTTCCACTCCTATGGCTTTTCTGGGCACAGTTAATAAATCACCTTTCATGCAGTGGAATCACATACCTGTGGCTTTCTCAGGTTGAAGTTGTATGCTCGTGGTCCTAACTGGTCTTGGGTCCTGGGATATTCCTAAGAGCCAATGCCCTGGCTCTACTAGGCATTGTCTTAGTGGAGGCTCTCTGTGGTGGCTCTATACCTGTGTCAGTTTGCTGCCTATGCCTGATGATCTATGAAACATTTTTTGAAATATAGGTGGGAGCAGCATGTCTCAACAGCTCATACATATTGAGGGACAGTGGATATGGCAGTATGTGTATGTCACCAAGGTTTACCACCTGTACCCCATGGAGGAGTGCCCTGACCTAGACCTGTGGCTGCCAAGTTGGCTTCACTGGAATGCAGGGAGTAGAGCCTTGAAATTACTGTGCCTCCAAGTTCCTGACATTCTGGGCTGTGATGAGTGCGACAGCCCTTAAGACCACCAAAATATTTTCAAGGTCATTCTTCCATTTTCTTGATGAATAGCATCTTCCTTATCTCTATCCATATTAATTTATCAAGTGTTCCTGTATCACCACATCCTTGATGAGCACCCTCTTCTGACTTTACTTTTTCATTCTTTGCAACATGGCCAAGCTGATAATTTTCCAAATCTAAGTTTTTCTTCTTTTTTGAGTATAAGTTCTATCTTTAATTCATTTCTCTCTTCTTGTGTTTCACTATAGGCAGACAAAAGAAAGCATGTCATAACTTCAACACTTTGATTTTTCTTCTACCATGTATCCTATTTAATTGCTTAGAAATTCTACCTTCCCAAAACACTAGGAAACCAACACAATTCAGCCAAGTGTTTTGCAACTTTATAAAAAGGATGGTCTTTCCTCAAATTTTCAGTCACCTCTTCATTATTTTCATCTGTGACCTCATCAAAATGCCCTTTACTGTTTAATTTCAGCCAAAATTCTGATTATGAAAGCTTAGCTATTCTGAAAGAATATTAAGGATTTTTCTATAAGTCACCTCTTTTTAAAAACATGTACCAGAATTGTCCTTAAATCTCTGTTCATGGCAATGTAGGCTTCTTCTAGCTTTTTCGTCAAACGTCTTCCAGCCTCTACCCATTGTCCATTCCCAAAGCCTCTTCCACATTTTTAGGTATTTGCTATAACAGCCTACCTCTTGGTACCAATTTCTGTCTTAGTCTCCTTTGGCAAAATCTAACAAAATATCATAGACTGAGTAATTTATAAACAATTGAAATTTATTGCTCACAGTTATGAAGGCTGAGAAGTCCAATATGAGGCACCAACAGATTCAAGTGTCTGTTGAAGGATGACCCGCTTTTTCAAAGATTTCACTGTCTAGCTGTGTCTTCAAATGGCAGAAGGGAAAACAGGTTCCCTCTTTTATAAGGGTAGAGTGCTCATGACCTAATCACCTCCAAAGCCCCCATCTTTTTATACTTTTGTTGTTAGGTTTAAGCATATGCATTTTAGGGATCACATCTAGAGCATAGCAGCAAGTAATCTTCCAACTTTTTTGGAACCCCTTTACAACTGGACAACTTAGTTTCTTTTCTTCTTTAAATATTAAAATAACATCCTCACATTATTTAAAGAAAATTTCAAACATTGGGAAAAAATAACTTCTCTCAACTTCTGGGCCCTATGAGTATGGCATTCTTTTTCCTCTCCTCTGGTATAGTTCTGAATGATGCATGAATTTTGGCACATGCTCTCGGTGTTGAGGCTTTCTTGTGTGCATTTCTTTCTTCCAGCAGCAATGTGCTTTCATCAGTTCCCTAAGAGCAAAAGTGTTTCCTGATCCTTCACCAAACAGATGAAGGCTTTTATTTTGTAGGGGAGAAAGATCTGAGTGGAGCTTCTTGCTGGCATTGCTGCTGTTGCCCTCTCCCAGTTCTATACCTTGAGAGAGACTTTTGGAGAATGCTACCATTCTTTCTTTTCTTTTCTTTTCTTCTTTTTTTTTTGAGTCTGAGTCTCACTCTGTCACCCATGTTGAAGTGCAGTGGCATGCTCATGGCCACCTCAACGTTGATCTGCTGGGTGCCAGTGATCCTTCCATCTCAGCCCTCCAAGTAGACAGAACTACAGCCACACACTATCACACCATGCTAATTTATTTTTTTAGTTGTAAAGGCAAGGCCTTGTCATGTTTCCCAGGCTGGTACTGAACCCATGGGTTCATGCAATCCACTCTCCTGGGTCTACCAAAGTGCTGGGATTACAGGCTGAGCCACCGAGCCCAGCCCCATTCTTTCATTGAATGTCCAGTTGAAGTGAAAGGGAAAAAGTCTTCAAGAAGTTACACATTATTTTTATATTTGTGACTCAGTGTTTTTACTGTTCTGCCAAGGTATGCT
>NW_006949639.1:0-755 GCF_000164805.1 Carlito syrichta | reverse complement strand
CCAAAGTTGTATGACTAAACTTTAGAATGATTGACTACTGCACACTGTCCTGTATCATGCAGATGAAATATGTGAAAATATGCAAACATTCAGCAACCAGGGACACTGTAGTTTACAACCCATCAGATCAGTGTCATTCGCGGTGCTGCCATTGAGAAAATGCAGGCACCCAAAGAAGAGATGTTCTGCGACCAAAAGAACTCGGCGGTGTAAGATGGCAGTGTGGGGGCCTGTGACTGACAGCAGCAAGCGGCGTTACTGAAGACAAAAGTCCATTTTGTCACAATCATGGGTGCTATTACCGACAACCGTGAACTTTGGGAAACTAGAGGCTGTGTCACCAGGAGACTCCTGCACTAAGTGCTAAGATCAGAAAGCTGCCAATTTGGAGCAGCTAGACAAAGAGCTGACGGGAGTGCCCTATACTGTGCACCCGTCACACCGGCACTCTCGGTCCCAGGATGGAGAAAGAGACCACACAGAGCGATCGGGGTGGGCTCAGGAAGCACTGCCACCACTAGAAAACCTTCAGGTAGGCACTGTAGCTCTGAGGCTGAGGGCGCCACTCAGTGCTTGGTGGCAGCTTCTTCCTCTCCTGTTTCTCGTACAGGTGTCTGCCTGTCATCAGCTCCAGGGTGGAGGGTGGCACGCCACTCCTCGAGGGTCTCTGGGGGACTGGAAAAGGACCATCTCCAGAGGCTTCCAGGCGAAGCAGTTCGAAGGGGTTGCACATGTCCCAGTGAAAGTCTCTGCTG
>NW_006949638.1:0-738 GCF_000164805.1 Carlito syrichta | reverse complement strand
GGCATTTTACTTGATTTCTTTTCATTCATTGCAAGCATTTCCTTTCAGAAAACTCATTAACTGAACCAAAGATAGAAGAATAAGTTGTTCCATGCAATTTAGAATTTCTGTAACTAGATGCAATTTGTGTGTGTGTGTGTGTGTGTGTGTGTGTGTGTGTGTGTGTGTGCGCGTGCGTGCGCGTGCGCGCGCTTTATTCTTAATGAAACCAAATATAATTATGCCTGCAAGAAAAAAAATTTAGGGTAGGCAAATTGAGTATCTTAAGTTTGATTGTCTGCATTTTTATGTAAGGTTATATTTTTCTTCCTAAGTTAAGACACTAATTTTAGAGGTTTACATTTAGGTCAAAAGCTGAGCATTTTAAGTATCCATAACCGAGCAAATCATAGATCCTTAGTCCTAACTTCCAGTGATTTAGTGGTATTTGTCATTTCTGGGTATAAAAATAGGCTTAACAAATTTTAATATAGGGAAATCATTCTAATGGAACCCCAGCCTCCCTTTTCTTGGTTCTCTTGTTCAGCTCTTTATATATTCCAAGGCCTCTCTATTCATGGTCTGGCTTCCCTTCAAAATCCATTAAGGCCAAGTTATTATCCTCAAATGTGATGGTGATTTATCTGAAAATAGGAACTATTGATTGACAGAATTCATTTTCCTCTTGAGCTCTATTCATTGTGATTGCTGTGTTGAACCAATATATGAGGTTCAAGTTGTTCCTCATGGCTGCTCCCT
>NW_006949637.1:0-2136 GCF_000164805.1 Carlito syrichta | reverse complement strand
TGTCCAGCATACTGCCAATGATATGTGGAAAGTTAGTTTTTTTTACCTAAGCAAAGAGCATTAGGTAAAACAAAAACAAAATAAAAGAAACATATCGTGACATTTGGAAGTTGGCTGGATCATGACATTTGAATACACAAGATATATGGGAAGGGAACAAAAAGAAAATGCTGAAAATCTCATGATGCTCTAGGAGGCCCAGACAGGATGTTTGTTTTGGGCCAGGAGTTTAAAGTTGTAAAGACTTTTGACTGCACCACTGCACTCCAGCCTGGGTGATAGAGGAAAATCTTGTTTCTTAAAACCAAGCAAACAAGTCTAGTGGAAAAACTATAAAACTATATTAAGAGACTCTTAAAAATACCTAAATCAGTCAAGAATGATTGAAAAATTATCTTGGCTGGGCTCAGTGGCTCAACCTGTAATCCCAGCACTTTGGGAAGCTGCAGTGATTGGACTGCATAAGACTGCAGGCAACTCGTCTCTAAAATATCAAATCAAATCAAATCAAATCAAATCAAATCTGGGCATGGTAGCACACACCTGTATTTTCACGTAATTTGAAGGTTGAGGTGAAAGCATCAACAGAGCCCAGCAGGTCGACACTGGGGTGGACATGAGTGTGCCACTGCACTCCAGCCTTGTGACAGAGTGTCCAAGCCAAAAAAAAAAAAATTATCTTAAAAAATCTAAATTCATCCTCAATTGTTATATATTTTCAAGACATTGCAAGTGCCAACAGTGGATTTTAGTAAACAAAAGTAAGTTGAGTTTGTAAGTCACATGGAAGATTAAAGGAGCATAAGAGTATGTAACTGAAGAAAAAATATGGGAAGGTAAATTTTACTCTGTGTGAAAGCTATTGTAATTAAAAATGTACATAGTAATTAAATAATTATAGTAATTAAGATAGTACAATATTTGTGCAAGAAATACATAACTTTTGTACAGATATAGAACTGACAGACATAAAACAGACCCATAATTTTGTAGAGCTTTAGTATGTTAGTAAAAATAGTGTATATGTTCATAGTTAGATCTCTCCCTCCATTTCCCCTGCCTCTCTCTCTCGCTGTCTTCCTGTGTCCTCCTCTCTCTTTCACCCCCTTCCAGGTAAATAAAAAACAAAAACCTGTTTGACAAATTGAGCTAAGAAGTACTTATCTACATAAAAGAATTAAATTAGATCTCTGTTCAAATCTCACATACTGCCTGACCACCATCTTCATTAAGGACATGCATTTTATATACAATACTTTAAAATTATTGATAAAAACATAGCTTTTTAAAAAAACATCAACTCGGCATAAGAATGGTCCCATAAACAAGTCACAAACTATAAAAGAAAAGATCGATGAACTTATTCTGTAATATTAGGAACTTGTCTTCCTTTATCGACACCTTTAAAAAATGTGAAAGAGCATTTACAAACCAAGATATGATATTCTGAGTCAGAAAACCTATAAGTAGTATAAGTTAAAACTCATGCAAATTATTCTAAAATATTTTAAGAATCCAAGAAAAATGAGCTAATGATATGATAAGGCCTCACACAAAAAAGAAAACAGATACAATGACTAAAAATTCAATTAATGATCAGATTAATGTATAGAAAGGTAAAAATTAGATGTTATTTCTACCTCTTTAATCAATAAATGTTAAAATACCTGACAATATCCTGTGTTTGAGAACATGCGGAACATAGGAGTTTTTTATGTATTGTCTGTAGGATTGTGTATTGGTACTGCCAATTTTTAAAAAAAATTTGCTGTTTTACGAAGATGCAAGTCACAAATCTCAAAATCTACTAATTTCATTTCATGGTACATTCCCAGGAGAAAATCTTGCCCAGGAGAAGGAACAGCGCCTGCAGTAGACGCCGATGCCGCCACCTTCGAGGAGTCCAGACTGCGCGCAGCCCCTCCACCTCCCTGACTCTTTTGGCCCTGGCTTCCCAACCAGGGTCTCTCTGGCATCTCGGCTCTGTGGAACCGGTGGTTTCCCACCAGCCCTTTAGCCAGGAGCACTGAGCCCAACTTTTCTTGTTCATAGGATTCGTACGTTCTCTGGTTCTTCATCCTAGAACCGCTGCTTTCCCCAGACTCGCGTTTCAGGCTTGCAGCACCGCAATTTGCA
>NW_006949636.1:0-695 GCF_000164805.1 Carlito syrichta | reverse complement strand
TCAGCTTACTCGATGGCCAACTAATTAATTTGGCTCACCTGTCTGCTCACTCATCAGCTGAGTAGTATATCTTCTGACCAGTCGTCTCACTTGTCAGCCAACGAAAGTCTGCTGACCAGTCAGCACACTCATCGGCAGATTTGTTAAGTCAGCTGATCAGTCCTGTCACTCGCCGGTCGACTACTTAAGTCAGCTTACCAGTTGGCTCACTCACTGGCCGACTTGTTAAGTCAGCTGACCAGTCGACTCTCTCACCCACCAACTAGTTAAGTCTGCTCACCTGTTGGCTCACACACTGGCCAACTAGTTAAGTCAGGTAACCAGTCCACTAACTAGCCGTCCAAGGAATAAAGTGAGCTAAACAATTGTCCGACTAGTTGGCCAACTTGTCAGCCAACAAGTTAGCACAGCTAACTAGTCGGCGGACTAGTTAGGTCAGCTAACTTGTTGGCCAACTATTTGACCAACCTGTTAGGTCAGCAAACGAGCAGGCAACTAGTTAACATTGTTAACTAGTGGTCCACTTGTCAGTCATCATATTAACCCAGCTAACTAGTTGTCTGTCTAGTCGGCCCACTTCTTAAGCCAGCTAACAAGTTGGCTGAGTAGGCAGCCAACGTGTTAAACAATTTAAGTAGTCAGATGACTCGTCAGCCCACAAGTTAATTCACCAAGCTAACTCGTTAACCAACTAG
>NW_006949635.1:2497-3527 GCF_000164805.1 Carlito syrichta | reverse complement strand
TTCACGGGTTCGAGACCAGCTGGGGTAACTTGACGAGACCTCATCTCTACAATAAATCAAAACAAACAAACAAAAAAACAAGTTGCTGAGCGTGGTGTCGTGCACTTCTAATTCCAGCTGCTTGGAAGAATGAGGTGGAAGGATCACCTCAGCCTGGCAGGTCAAGGATGTTGTGGCAGAGAGCATGCCACTGACCTCCAGTTTGGGTGACAGAGTGTGACTCCACCTCAAAGACAACCAAAACAAAAGCAAAAAAGAAACATAATCCCAAAGGTGGCAGTATTCAGAAGTGGGGTCCTTAAGAGATGATTGGGTCATGAGGGTTCTGTCCTTTGGATGGATGAATTCATTCATAGATTGATGGATTCATGATCAAGGGAGTGGGACTAGCGGCATTATAAGAAAAGGAAGACAGACCCGATCTAGCATACTTAACCCCTTCGCCAATGATTTAGTTTGAACGCTTGTTTCCCAAAATCTCATGTTAAAATTTACTCCCCAGTGCTGGGGGTGGGGCCCAGTGGGAATGTTTAGGTCTGGAGGCTAGATTCCTCCTTCATCGATTATTGCATTGGGGGGTGTGAGTGAGTTCTCACAGTATTCGATCCCACCAGTGCTGCATGTGCTTCGTGTTTTGTTTCCTGAGACTGTTTGGCTCTGTTAAGCAGGCTGAAGTACAGAGGCACCGTCATAGCTCACTTTAGCCTCGACCACCTGGTCTCAATGATTCTCTCAACTGTGCTTCCCCAGTAGCTAGGACTACAGTCTCTGGCCACAAGTACTGGTCAATATTTATGTATCTATTCATTTATTTAAGAGACAAGGAATCCCTCTGTTTCCTTGCTAGAGGGCATGAGTGATCCCAGCTCGCCAGAGGGCTCACCCACCAACTCCAGCTCCTGGATTCTAGTGATTCTTTTATCTCAGCTGCCCTAGTAGCTGAGTCTACAGGTAGGTGCCAACATAACCACCTAGGTGTTTGTTTTTGTTGTTGAGGGAGGTCTCACCTGTGTTGCCCTGTCAGGTCTCT
>NW_006949635.1:0-1581 GCF_000164805.1 Carlito syrichta | reverse complement strand
CCTGGCTGATGCCAAACCCATCGGACCTCTTTGATGGTAGCCCCTGCCTCGTGTTGAGGTGACTGGCGCTCCGTCATCCTTTTAGTCGCTGGTTCCTGGACTTCTGCGTGTCGACAGCGTTTTTGGCCCCTCTCAACTCCAGAAGCAGCTCCGTGCCTGGTGGACGCCCAGCTCTGCAACTTGAAAGCACTGGCGTCCACTTTTCCACAAAACTGAGGGCATTGGCAAGAGTGGCGACTAAGCCCAGCAAAGTTATCTAGAGCCCAGGCCCAGGCCTGCTCTGGGTTCAGGTTGGGTGGCATGCAGGGCTCCAGACATGGCTGCCTCCAAGACCACTCTTCCAAAGCTGATGGGTGGAATTCCATAGCTTCAGCCTCCGAGGCCAGACCAGACTAAGCCAAATAGCTGGAGAAAGGGCATATGACCCAGTCCTTTGCTGACCCCCTTCTTATAGAGCATTCTGTCTTGTATAGGAAGTAACATACCAAAATCTAATCAGGTGGAGATTCCCACTCATTATCCACACAAATTGTCTCAGACGCTGATAGGATTATGAACAAGATTGTGTCATTCTTGAAGGCACTATTGGAATTCCTTGAATTTTTATTGAATCGGGTAATGGTAGGATGGGATGAGAGGAATGACCCAGTTTTTGGCAGTTTCCATCCATCATACAAAGTCTTTTCATTTTAGGCCAACATAGTCAGATTATAATAATATATCTAATTCTCTTCCCATATCTGAGAGACATTGTCTTACTGTGACACTGGGACTCAGTGAGTTTGAACCATAGTCCAAGACTATAGAGCTACATCTCGCTGGAGATGGACAGAAATCCTAGGTCCTCAAATAAACACATAAGGTGGGAAATGAATGAAGGAGTTGTTAGACTGCACTGAGGAAAAGAGAGTCCTATGCCTATTTAAAATGGTATTTTTTTCTCTTTTTGTCTGGATTATGTTCACAAAAGGGACCCTCAAACTTACTGTGATTTCCATATCTGCAGGCAAATTGATTGAGTTAATGTCTCATATTTTTTCATGTAATTATGTGCATACTATTATTTGTTATTCCCCTTTGTTTATTCCCCCTATTTCCAATGCAATCCCTCTCATTAGTCTTTTATTTTAAAGACTAATCTCTCTCATTAGTCTTTATTTATTCCCCCTATTTCCACTGCAATCATTCCCATTAGTCTTTTGTTTTATAGGAAGTGACATTCCAATTATTTATTTCATTATGTATGTACGTATGTACTTAATGAAAAGAGAAATTTCCAGCTTTATTTAGGTATGATTGTGTACATTTAAAGTGTGCAACCTGAGGAATTGGTATGTATTATTAAATTATTACTGCAAACAAGCTGATTAACATACACATCATGTCACATAAAAACCCTCCCTTTTTATTGTGAGAAGACATAAAACTACTCTTTTAGCAGATTCCAAATATATAATGTATTCTTGTTAACTACAGTCACTGAACTATACTTTAGATTTCAAGAACCTATTTCTCATAACTGTAAGTTTATTCCTCGAGACTAGCAGCGCCATTATCCTCAGCACCCAGCCCCTGGCGATG
>NW_006949634.1:9242-13316 GCF_000164805.1 Carlito syrichta | reverse complement strand
AATAATCTCTGCTACTTTTTGTCTAAAAAGCTCTCTGATTTATTTTGGCCTTTAGATATCAAATTAGCGATCAGAACAGGATATGAAACTAACACCTTTTTAGCCGTAACAGGCAAATGTAACCATTTTAAAGGCCCCTGTTGTCACAAGCAACCTGTGGGTGTATAAGGTGTAGAAAGAATTATGAGACACCAAGGAAGTTGATAGTCTAGCCTTTTTACCTTTTGTTTTGAAATCTTTTTTTGGCCTCATTTTATCGGTTTTATCGGTTAGGCTTTTGGGAGATTTAGGATTGGGATCACCCCTTAAAATATCAAACAAGGGTTTTGTAGTAGTGAGTTTGAAATATGGTCGGACCCAATTAATGTCTCCTAATAGTTTTTGAAAATCAATTAAAGTTTGTAGATGATCAGTTCTTAGTTTTAACTTTTGAGGAGTAACATAATTTTCCTCAATAATTTTACCCAAATAAGTAAAGTGTGGCTCAGTTTGAATTTTGTCTGGAGCTATTTGTAATCCATAATCTTTTAATGACTCAGTTAACTCAGCCAATATTTTTATAAGATATTTATGGTATTTATGAGACAATAGTATATCATCCATGTAATGGATCAAATACAGGGAAGGATGTCTATTTTTGATTGGTAATACAGCTTGATCAACAAATTTTTGACAAAGCGTCGGACTATTTTTTATCCCTTGTGGAAGAATTTATCATTGATATCTTTGGTAAGGTCTCATCAAGTTTACAGATTGTACGCTAAATGTAAATCTGTCTGTCCCTTGGATGCAAGGGGATGGTGTAAAAACACTCTTGTAAATCAATAATTATGATACTATTTTCTTTAGGAACTGCTATTGGGGAGGGGAGTCCTGGTTGTAAGGCTCCCATAGTCTCTATTGTCTCATTAATTTTTCTCAAATTATGTAGTATTTTCCATTTTTCTTACTCTTTTGTTATAAATATTGGTGAATTTTATGGACTTATTGAGGGCTCAATGTGTCCCTTAGACAATTGATCTTGCACTAATTCATTGACAGCCAATAACTTTTTATGATTAAGGGGTCATTGCTCCACCCACACTGGATCATCAGATTTTCAAGGTATAGGGTCAGCTGTCAGTTCAGTGTCCCCTAAGATAAATCCTGACTTTCTAATCCCTTCCTGTCCTTATTAGGTCTGGGAGTAATAGGATTAACTTTTTCTTGTAGATTTTTTAAAGTATTTATCAGGGTGAAACCCCATTTGAACCATCTGAGTGGAGGCAAAGGAGCTAGGGCTTATTAAAAGGACCCCCATTTGTTCTAACACATCCCTTCTCCATAATGTAAATGGCAAGGTAGCACCACATAAGGTTGAAAAGTTTTCTGATGTTTTTCATCTTACCATGTTAGCATCTGGGAGCTCTTAGCTATATTAGAGGCTTGTCCCAATCCTACAAGATGGGAGGGAGTATGTTGTGTGCGCCAATTAGAAGGCCAATCTTTTCCTGATATACAGGAGGCATCAGCCCCAGTATCCAAAAGTCCTTTAATTTGTTTTTGTTTTTTTGTATTGTTAGAAGTTTTGTTGGCCTTTTATTCTTTATTTCCTCTCTCCAGAAAGCCATATCACTAGAACCAAAGCCTCTATTTCCCCTACCTTCCATAGTAACAGAGTCTCCTAGAGGAAAAAAGGGCAGTAATAACAACTGAGCAATGTGTTGTCCAGCGTGGACAATCACTGTCTTTGTTGGAGGCTGAAGAAGGAAATTGATTTCCCCAGTATAGTCGGAGTCAATAACCCCGGGAATTACTTGGATCCCTTGAAGAGAAGTGGAACTCCTCCCTATTACTAGTCCCATAGTATCGTTTGGAAGGGGGCCACATATTCCTGTAGGTAGACGAGTAACCGCTGAATCAGTAGTTAATATTGTTGAGGTGGAGGAACTGAGGTCTAGTCTTGTGCTATCTGGGGTTGCTCGCTTGAGCTGTTGGATGCCGTCAGAAAGAGGTTTTGGGTCGGCTGGCATGTCCCTATTATTTGAGAGGCCTGGGACAGGCCCCTGGTCTATTTTTCCTGTGGGGGAGGAGCCGTAGATTGAACCTGAGGAGCCAATGGGGTTCCATTTTTATGGAACTTAGAACGACAGTCTTTGGTCCAGTGAAATCCTTTTTTTCATCTGTTACAAGGAGTGGAGGGAGCTCTAGCATTACTAGCTGTCACAGGTTTTGGAGCAGCATTTTTAGGACACTGTCTATTGAAATAACCTGCCTGACCATATGTATAACAAGTCACAGTACTAGTATTATTTTTTTTATTGTTTTGATTTTGTAGAAACTGAGAAGTGGTTTGACCTTGAAGTGTTGCTGCTATAACAACACCTTGCATATAGGAAGGAGTGACTTTTGCACAAGCCTTTACAAAGTCAGAAACATCTCCTGACTTCTTAATTGATCTTAACAATGCTTGGCAAGTGGGAGAGGCATTCTCAAAAGTCAACTGTTTAACAATCAAATCTGCTGTTGGTTTGCTTAGCACCATTTTATCGACTGCCTCCACAAATCTGGCTATAAAATCTTTATATGGCTCATCAGATTTTTGTTTTACATTTACTAGACGTGGAAACTTTTGATCCGGGGGAAGGAGTCATTTCCATGCTCCTATGGCCATAGCTGAAACAGCGTTTAGCACATTCTTAGATAGTCTTAACTGATCTGCGACCCCTACATAAGCACCTTCTCCCATCAACATATCCTTGGTAACCAGATTTAGTCTTCTTCTTCTCTTTTCATTTTTAACTAACTCTTTTTTTGGTTAATTTTTTATACTTCATTTTTTTACAAGTAAAAACTCCTTCCTGGCAAGCAAGCTTTTGCCACTTGGAACTAATCATAGGGGCTCATCCATTGACCAGCCAGCCCTTTTACCAGAGTCATAGTATAAGGGGAAGTAGGACCGTAATCATGGACTGTGCTTTTTAGCTCTTTCAAAAGTTTATAAGGCAGCGTCTCCCAAGTCGGGTCATTGCATTCACATGAGATTGGAAAGCAGTGTAACAATTCCCCTTGTTCATGTGCCTGCTGAATGGCCCCTTGAAAGCTGACTGCATAAATGTGAGGTCTCTTAATTTTACAAACCTTAACAGCAGGTGGGGAAGAGGGAACAGACATGAAGTTTTTGGCCCCTGGTGGCCAATCTGGGTTATTATATTTTGCTACCTCATTTTTTAATTTAGCTTCATCCTCTGATAACAATTGTTCATGGTCTCTGTCATCATCCTGAGTTTTATTATTTTGATTTTGATCACCTCCCCCTTTATCCTCACTACTATCTGATGTGTCTGTATCTTCCGCAGATTGTAATAGAGGGAAAATTCTTGATGAAGTCCTAGAAGATGGTCTTGCTTTTAATAGGGGTGTGGCTTCCTGAGGAGGAGGTCTAGAAAAGGTGCCATAGGATGGTTCTGTTTTTAGTGCCTGTCTTAACACATTCCATATAGAATAGGCATCTGTGGGCATTTTTCCCCCCATTTCTTTGATACCAATCATTTATATTTTTACTACCTGGTCCTAGGTATCCAGATCAAGCATTTGTAAATCGGAACCAAGGGCTTACTGTTTGGATGAACTGTAAAAATTTTATTAATGTTTTTTTACTTACCTCTATACTTTTTTCAAAAAAGTTTTTTTAATAATAGAGGTATAGATATGTCTGTCTTTGGACCGTGAATTTCCCATAGTGACAGAGGTGTTAACTTTTTAAATAGTTCATGTTGTTTATCCTCTCTCTACCTGCACTCACTCACAGGGGTCCTGAGGAACCCTATGGGTGAAGTCCTCAATCACAATGCGTATCAGGGGGAGCTTACATTCCTCAGGTCCCTGTTTGGGCGCCAGATGCTGGAGGCCAGCTCCAGAGGATTTACGGGGACCATAGAAGGAGGCATGACGAGGTGAGGGAAGGAAGAGTCATGACCAGAGTTTCTTCATGCACTCTGGCAATCAAACATACCAGGTTGTGTTTAATTTATAGTAATTCATAAATTATCATTTTTTGTGGTTATATAATCACAAGATGATTTTATTATTTTA
>NW_006949634.1:0-8795 GCF_000164805.1 Carlito syrichta | reverse complement strand
TGGTGTAAGGTAAAGGAGGATCAAACCACGATGAATCTTGTATGCTGTTTCTACCCCCAGGGGCCCACCAAACTCTACCATTAATATTATATCCCACATGTTGTCCTGCTCTAATAGTAGGTAAGGGCTTAGGGGCTTTATTTTGGGGGGTCCCGGTCTTATGACTAATCTGATGTTTAACTATACCTATGTTATCTGTAACAGTTTTTACCTCAGTTTCTGTTAATTTTTTATGCCACAACTTTAATAGAATATCTCTAAGTGTTTCATTTGCCATACAGTTAAAGGTACATTTTGTTGCAGTGGATGTTACAGTTATTGATTCTATTGACGATTGGGTTGTCATGACCTCTCCTGTTCTTATTTATATTTTCTGAGACATAGCTGATGTTGTAATATTGACTGCTTTATTATTGGCATTGTAGACACTGTACCCTCCAATTCTGATTACATTATTCTTTTCTGAGAGAGATTAAAACATATTATTCCTTTAAGACAGAAGTACAACAATATAATGGGAATAACCAGGTGACCATGAGTCACAGGACAGCTATGCAGAACTCTCCTCAAGACTTTTCATGGGGCCTTGCCACACACACGGATCCCCTCTGGTGCTTTGCCTTCCAGGGGGTGTCTTCATCAGTTCCCATGCTGAGCCCCAGATTGTCATGGCCTCCGCCACCTGGCTACATCCTGTCTCGCTCAGCACCCAGCACCAAGCCGCTGGTTACTCCGGGAGGCTCTGGGCACCCACCTTCAGAGACAATGGTCTCATTCCTGGCTGAAGTACCCTGTGGGGGCCCACGACCACTATTGCCTCTCACTGCCTGCCTTTTGGAGCTTTGGAGCTCTGGAGCTCTGGGCCCACCCTGGCTTGGGGAACCAGACAAGTGGAGAGAAACGGATCTGTGAAAGTGAAACTGCTTCAGCCATTCTCCAGACAGAGATGTCCATTGTTCTGCCCACCTATCAACAACCCACACCTTGGTTCCTAAGACAAAGTCACTAAACAGGAGACAAAGACTGACTCCTATGCTGAATCAGACAAAAGCAACTCCCAGGCAGCAGGCTAAAAAAAAAATCCCAAACTGCGAGTAAATCTACTTGCCTGCAACGAATAACAAAGGGGAGAGGCCAGAGATCAGAGCTGAAGTGACTTTAGTCTGATCTCTTATTTTGAGTTTAGATTTTTCATTTTGACTGCTTTGATCACTTTTCTTGTTTGCTTTCTGACTTACACTGCTTCATGATTTTATTGATCTGTTTCTGTGTAGCTACCAATATTCTTTAGAGAATCTTTCTTATGTGTCTTTTATCACTTCTCTCCGACCTTGTGTCTCTTTCTCACTGGATAGCTGGTATGTATGTCTGTTTTCCCTCTCATTCTTCTCTCTTTCAAACTTCCTATTGACCTTCCTCCATTATTTTCCTCTTTTATACCCCCTTTAATCTAGGGACCAAGCCCACATACTGCTGGATGGACAGATTGTAAGGCAGAGGGAAATAGGTTCCAGTGTGTTCATACACCTGTTGGTGGATGCTAGAATCAGCATATACATTCTGAACCACAGCTTCCACCTCAATTAAGCCTCAAAACTGCAAAAAGTACAGCCTGCAACCCACACTCCAAACTCAAATGTGAACAAAGCCAGAAGACAATCATAAGGAAGACAGGATATTGCAGAAGTGAAACAAAAGCAACCCCACCTTCCCTCAAAAACAGAATTAAAGAAGGGGAGGGAAAGAGGGAGAGAGAGAAAAAGCTACACAAATGAAGAAAAAACAAAAGAAGAGTATAGGTCTCTCCCAGACACCTAGGAGGGTAGACACTGAGAAAACTGACTTCTGAATGCAAGCAATGAAGAGCCCCCACAATGAAGGGTCTCAAACTACAAACCTAGATATCAACATTAATGGAGAGATTAAAATTAATGAGGAGACACAAGAAGAAACTAGGAAGGAGCTGATATCTGAGATTACAGTAATAAAGAATACTGTGAATGAAATAAATAACAAACTGACAAGCATGGAAAGCAGAATTACCCAAGCAGAAGAAAGAATCTCAGAGCTTAAGAACCAAAATATAGAACTAACCCAAACTCTTAAAAACACAGAAAATAAGCTCAAAAAGACAGAACAAATCCTTTAAGAGATGAGCAATTACTTCAAGAGACCGAACCTAAGAGTAATTGGCCTTCCTGAGGCAGAAAGAGAAACAGAGACCACAGTGGAACAAATTTTCCATGAGATCATTCAAGAAAGCTTTTCTTATCTAATCAGTGATGCAAAAATTCAAACACAAGAGATTCAGAGAACCCCTGCAAGACAACAAATGAGAAGACCAACTACTAGACATAATAATTCACCTAAACAAAGTAGGCATAAATGAAAAAATCCTAAAAGCAGCAAGAGAAAAAGGCCAGACCACCTACCATGGAAACCAATTAGAATAGCAACAGATTTATCTACAGAAACACTGAAGGCTAGGAGAGTTTGAAACCCTAAATTCAAAGTCCTAAAAGATAAACAATTTCAAGCAAGAATAACCTACCTGGTCAAGCTAAGCTTCATCAGCGAAGGAGAATTAAAATCTTTCCCAGATATCCAATCTCTGACAACTTATGATGCCACCAAACCACCTCTACATGAAACAATTAAGAAAGTACTAAAAACAGAAGAAAAGGAAAAAAGAATAAAATTCGTCACAACAGTACAGGAAAAAGAATAAAATACACATGAACCAACCCCAAAACCAAAAGAAAGACAAAAAAATCAAGTGGAAGAACAACAACTTTATAAGAACTCTATGATAGGGACAAACTCTCACATTTCAATAATTAGCCTGAATGTAAATGGATTAAATACACCACTGAAAAGACATAGAATGGCAAAATGGATAAAATATCACCAGGCAACAATATATTGCCTTCAAGAGACCCATCTCACTAGAAAGTACAGGCACAGACTCAAAGTAAGAGGATAGGAAACAAGTTTTCAGACGAATGGAACACAAAAGAAAGGAGGAGTTGCAATCCTAATTTCACACAAAATACCATTTAAGCTATCAAAATTTAAAAATATACACAAGGCCACTACATAATGAAAAAAGATTCACTCCATCAACAAGAAATATCTATCCTAAACATATAGGAACCCAACACAGGTGTGCCAACTTTCATAAAGCAGCTTCTAGGAAAACTAAAGAAAGATATTGACTCTAACACCATTATAACTGGGGACTTTAATACCCCACTCACAACCCTAGACAGATCATCAGGACAAAAAATCACCAATGAGATATGGAACTTCAATGTGACTTTTGACCAAATGGACTTAATAGATACCTACAGAACACTCCATCCAAAGACCAGAGAATACACATTCTACCTATCACCAAATGGAATGTATTCTAAGATCAACCACATAATTGTCCATAAATCAAGCATAAGTAAATTTAAAAGGACAGAAATTAAACCATGCAACTTCTCAGATCACAGTGGAATAAAAATAATCATTAACACCAGCAAGGTCCCCCCAGAACCCACAAAGACATGGAAACTAAACAGCATGATGCTAAATAACTCTTAGGTTAATGACGAAATCAAAACAGAGATCAAAAGATACATGGAAACAAGTGAAAATGAAGAAACATCTCACCAAAATCTCTGGGACGCCATGAAGACTGTAGTAAGAGGGGAATTTATATCCCTACAAATGCCCATGAAGAAAATGGAGGAATCACAAATTAACAGCCTAACAAGCCACCTAAGGAAGCTGGAAAAGCAAGACCACAAAAACCCTAATTTCAACAGAAGAATCCAGATTACCAAAACAAAATTCCAAATCCAGGACATAGAAGACAAAAAGATAATACAAAAAAATCAATGAGACAAAAAGCTGGTTCTTCAAAAGGAT
The DNA here is from genome assembly GCF_000164805.1 of Carlito syrichta. Taxonomy (NCBI): domain Eukaryota; kingdom Metazoa; phylum Chordata; class Mammalia; order Primates; family Tarsiidae; genus Carlito; species Carlito syrichta. Next base: position 4,880 of record NW_006949634.1, on the reverse strand, counting down.
AAACAAGATCAATGGTCCATAGCTAGACTGACCAAGAAAAAAAGAGAAAAAACCCAAATAAGCACAATTGCAAACACAAAAGATGAAGTCACATGTGACTGTGAAAAAATACAAAAGATCATTAGAAACAACTACGTACACTAGTATGGAAAAAAACTTGAAAACCTTAGGGAAATGGAGGACTTTCTGATATCACACAACGTACCTAGTTTGAAACAAGAAGAAATTGAGAACCTAAATAGACCAATAACAATCAAGGAAATTGACTACATAATCAGAAAAATACCTACAAAAATAGGCCCTGGTCCAGATGGCTTTCCAGCAGATTTCTACAAGACATTTAAGGAGGATCTGATACCAATACTACTGAAGGTATTCAGTTGAAAAAGATGAAACTCTCCCCAAATCATTTTACGAAGTCAAAATCACATTGATACTCAAGCCAGGTAAAGATCGAAAAAAAAGGGAACAACAGGCTGGTTCAACTTTCATAAAACCATAAATGTAATTAAATACATCAACAGATGTCACAACAAAAACCACATGATTATATCATTAGATGCAGAAAAATCTTTTGATAAAATTCAGCTCCCCTTCTGATAAAAACTCTCAAACATCTAGGCATACGGGGAACATACCTCAAAATAGTAAAAGCCATCTATGAGAAACCCACAGCCAGCATACTCCTAAATGGACAAAAATTGGAACCATTTCCCCTGAAAACTGAAACAAGACAAGGATGCCTACTCTCACCCCTCCTGTTCAACATAGTATTGGAAGTCCTGGCTCGAGCAATGAAAGAAGAGAAGACAATCAGTGGTATCCAAATAGGAAAAGAGGAAGTCAAGTTATCTCTATTTGCAGACGATATGATTGTGTACCTTGAAAATGCAAGAGAATCTGTCAAAAACTTCCTTACACTGATAATGGCCTTTGGCAAGGTCTCAGGATACAAAATAAATGTGCAAAAGACAATCGCATTTCTTTACAACAATAATAAACAAACAGAAACCCTAATAAAATCCACAGTTCCATTCACAATAGCCACAAAAAAAAAAAAAAAAAACAAAAAAAACCCAACGAATTACCTTGGCTTCTTCCTAACCAGAGATGTGAAAGACCTTCACAATGAAAACTGCAAAACTCTGCTCAAAGAAATCAAAGATGACACAAACAAGTGGAAAAATATCCCATGCTCATGGATTGGAAGAATCAACATTGTGAACATGTCTATCTTACCTAAGGCAATCTACAAATTCAATGCAATACCCATCAAATTACCAGCAACATTCTTCTCAGACCTAGAAAAAACAACACAGGAATTCATATGGAAACACAAACGTCCAAGAATAGCCAGAACAATCCTCAGCAAAAAAACAAAGCAAGTGGTATCACATTACCAGACTTCAATTTCACTATAAAGCTACAATCATCAAAACAGCTTGGTATTGGTTTAGGAACAGGAATATAGATCAATGGAATAGAATTGAGATTACAGAAGCAAAACCTCAATTGGTCAACCAAATCATCTTCAACAAAGCCTCCACTTCCTACCACTGGGGAGAGGAGAACCTATTCAGTAAATGTGGCTGAGAAAACTGGCTGATCACATGCAGAAGATTGAAACAGGACCCTTATGTATCCCCACACACAAAAATTAACTCAAATGGATCAGAGACCTAAATGTAAAACCTCAAAGTATAAGAACCTTAGAAAGTGAAGGACATACCCTCATGGAAATCGAAATTGGCATCCAATTCCTGAACAAAACCCGAAACCCACAAGTCATAAGAGAGAAGATAGACAAGTGGGACCTTATTAAACTGACAAGCTTCTACAAAGCCCAAGAAGCCATCAAGAGAGCAGGGAGACAGCCTACAGACTGGGAAAACGCATTTGCCAACACCAGGTCTGACAAAGGCTTAACATCTTGGATCTACAAGGAACTCAAACGTGCTGAAAAGAAAAAAACAAACAACCCCATTACAAAATGGGCAAAAGATATGAACACACACTTCCCAAAGGAACACATGCTAGCAGCCAACAGACACATGAAGAAATGTTCAACCTCACTGATCATCAGGGAGATGCAAATCAAAACCACACTGAGATACCACCTAACTCCAGTAAGAATGGCAATTATCAACAACTCAAAAAATAACAGCTGCTGGAGAGGATGTGACGAAAAAGGAACACTTCTACACTGTTGGTGGGAGTGTAAACTAGTGCAACCTTTGTGGAAAGCAGTGTGGCGATTCTTAAAAGCTCTAAATATCAACCTCCCATATGACCTCATAATCCCCCTACTGGGAATATATCCTGAAGAACTCAAATCACTCTATAAAAAATGTACTTGTACACGTATGTTTATTGCAGCATTGTTCACAATAGCAAGAACCTGGAAGCAACCATGCTGCCCATCAAAAGAGGACTGGATTTTAAAAATGTGGTACATATACATGATGGAATACTATGCAGCCATAAAAAAGAACAAAATCATGAATTTTGCAGCAATCTGGATGGAACTATTGTCTATAATACTGAGTGACCTCTCACAGAAACAAAGATCCGAGTTTCACATGTTCTTACTCATATAGTGGACCTTGAACATCTAATGTAATAGTATAAGAAAATGATTGACAGTAGTGGGAAACTATGGGGGCGAGGGAGATGGGATTAACAGTAGTAAATGTCTGGGGACAGGAAAACACCTCTTATCAATAAGGGTGCCTGAACAAAACGTATTTGTATACCTAACCCTTGACTGTACCCCACAATATCATAATAAAAAATATGGGATAAAAAATTACTGACGTAATATAAAACTTCACGGCTACAAATCACTCCTTTTCATCTCTAATTTTTTCAAAATTTAAAGCCGACTTCATTGATTTGAAGCTTTGGATTAGGTTTGTAATGTATAAAGGGAGCTACAATCAGCAAACTAAATGGAAACCAATTTCTGACTACCACATAAAATCACCAACTGAACTCAGGTTTTTAATACAAACATCATGATTAGATGGGTAGAAGGGAAGATAATAATATGAAAAAACAAACAATTTGCAACAGAAGAAAAGAACACCGAAAAGAAGCCAATTAGGAGCACTCAAACACCAAGTGAAGTGCAGTGGGTAAAGGTGGAAAAGTGCTTGTGATGATTTCATTAAATGTTGACTCAAATGGTAATCATTCTACTGATTTTTTGCAATACACCCATTGCATCTTTGTTTCCACATCTGCCTGGGTTACTAACTGAGGAAGCTCATCTTCATGAAGACAAAGTTGTGTTTCAAGGTGGACATTTTTCTCCTGGATCACCTGCTGCATGTAACTCAACAGAAGACACACACCAGAGAAACTATACAAGCTACACTCCTCAAATATTGCAAAAACTCAGAGACTGCTCTCCAAAGAGCTACTGAGAATTGACATATAGTAGCTTTTCTAAAATTAAATTTTTTATGTCGAAGATGAGAAAGTTGGAAGAGAGACAGTCCTGATAATAATTTCTAATTGTAACAAAAAGCCTATTTTCAAAATTAGAAGTCAGCCTAAATACATTTTTAAATAAAATTATATTTTCATCATTATTAGAAATGTTTTAATTACAGAAGTGTATTTTTTAAAAGTTCTAAAAAGATTAGAATATTAAACATACAAAACGAAGTTAGATTTCAGTTAAACCCTGGGAAAGTCTTTCACTATCACATTCATGCTCAAAAACTTTGAATGGAATTCTCATGACCTATAAGTGAAAGTTCAAACAAATTTATCTTTGATTCAAGATTCTCTACAACTGGAAATATAAATCTGTAATTCTAGTCTTATTTTCAAAGAACTGGTTCTACCAAAGAATTTGCTGAGCTTCAAACAACTTCAGACAGTTATGTTCAGTTCTTGTTATTGGCAGTCTTCTAGATTATGTTTCTTTGTAAATGGCCCTTAGTAGAATGAGAGTTTAAAAATGAGCTGATTGTGAACTTCTCCGTATCACTATTTCTGATGTGTTTTTAGATTGTGTGTGTGTGTGTGTGTGTGTGTGTGTGTGCACATGCTTTTTTGTTTCCTTCAAATCTATGGTTAAGCATGCCGCCCAGACCTTAGTTTGCCTATTTTGTTTTGGTCTGTCAAATATTGCTGATTTCTCAGTTTGTGGATAGTTTGAATTAACTTTGTCTCTCCTTCTTCATAGGAGAAAAAAAAAACCCTCAACATTTTTGGTTATCTGAATTCTGACCTCGATGTGAATTCGGAATCCTGCAAAAACATCATCAGGAAAACCATCTAACATCCTTTCTTGTAAATGTTCCACATTCTCTTTCTTCTGTAAGATTTTGCTCATACCATGCTGCATGACTAAAATACCATCCCCCAGTTTGTCTAGAATATTATCTACTTATCATGGTTTGCCTAAATCTCAACTTTTCCACTTAACTTTCTTTGATTGTCACATTCACAATAATCTCTTTCTCCTCTCAAAATACTTTGTATTGCTGCTTCCTTTTGCACTTGTTTAGAAGAGCTTGCATTGTGATGGATCCATTAGCATATTTATATATCCAAGTTTCTTATATTTGAAGCAACTCATAGGCAAAAACCATGCTTTATTTACTTATCTTACATGCATATAGTGCTAATATATAGAAAGAGCACAATAAAATAGGTACAACTGAGGATTTTAGGATATACAATTTTAACTGTATGCACAGCAGTAGACCATCAATAGAAGGCACTACTCATGCTACAAATTATCAGTAAATACCTCATGAATAACATTTGCTATGTGCAAAGGAACCTCAGGGAAAAATCTGTCATGATTCAAAAATGTTCTCCCCCAAAATATGGGAGATAGATCGTCAACCAGGAAATGTAGAAAA